>NW_026968093.1:0-129382 GCF_028390025.1 Pseudophryne corroboree | reverse complement strand
GGTCCCGGGCTTAGGGAATTTCTCATATGCCACAAAATGGTTGAAGCTCCTGTTCAAAAATGATGCTCCAAAATCAACTTCTGTCACCTTAGTGATACAATTTGGGATAGTACCTAAAGTTTAAAGCAGAAATTGGGGCACTTTTGAAATTTTCATTTTTGACCAAAATCGACAGGTCCGGGGCTTAGGGAATTTCTCATATGCCACAAAACGGTTGAAGCTCCTGTTCAAAAATGATGCTCTGAAATCAACTTCTGTCACCTTAGTGATACATTTTGGGATAGTACCTAAAGTTTAAAGCAGAAATTGGGGCACTTTTGAAATTTTCATTTTTGACCAAAATCGACAGGTCCGGGGCTTAGGGAATTTCTCATATGCCACAAAACGGTTGAAGCTCCTGTTAAAAAATGATGCTCCGAAATCAACTTCTGTCACCTTAGTGATACATTTTGGGATAGTACCTAAAGTTTAAAGCAGAAATTGGGGCACTTTTGATATTTTCATTTTTGACCAAAATCGACAGGTCCGGGGCTTAGGGAATTTCTCATATGCCACAAAACGGTTGAAGCTCCTGTTCAAAAATGATGCTCCGAAATCAACTTCTGTCACCTTAGTGATACATTTTGGGATAGTACCTAAAGTTTAAAGCAGAAATTGGGGCACTTTTGAAATTTTCATTTTTGACCAAAATCGACAGGTCCGGGGCTTAGGGGATTTCTCATATGCCACAAAACGGTTGAAGCTCCTGTTCAAAAATGATGCTCCAAAATCAACTTCTGTCACCTTAGTGATACATTTTGGGATAGTACCTAAAGTTTAAAGCAGAAATTGGGGCACTTTTGATATTTTCATTTTTGACCAATATCGACAGGTCCTGGGCTTAGGGAATTTCTCATATGCCACAAAACGGTTGAAGCTCCTGTTAAAAAATGATGCTCCGAAATCAACTTCTGTCACCTTAGTGATACATTTTGGGATAGTACCTAAAGTTTAAAGCAGAAATTGGGGCACTTTTGATATTTTAATTTTTGACCAAAATCGACAGGTCCGGGGCTCAGGGAATTTCTCATATGCCACAAAACGGTTGAAGCTCCTGTTAAAAAATGATGCTCCGAAATCAACTTCTGTCACCTTAGTGATACATTTTGGGATAGTACCTAAAGTTTAAAGCAGAAATTGGGGCACTTTTGATATTTTCATTTTTGACCAATATCGACAGGTCCGGGGCTTAGGGAATTTCTCATATGCCACAAAACGGTTGAAGCTCCTGTTCAAAAATGATGCTCCGAAATCAACTTCTGTCACCTTAGTGATACGTTTTGTGATAGTACCTAAAGTTTAAAGCAGAAATTGGGGCACTTTTGATATTTTCATTTTTGACCAAAATCGACAGGTTCGGGGCATAGGGAATTTCTCATATGCCACAAAACGGTTGAAGCTCCTGTTCAAAAATGATGCTCCGAAATCAACTTCTGTCACCTTAGTGATACATTTTGGGATAGTACCTAAAGTTTAAAGCAGAAATTGGGGCACTTTTGAAATTTTCATTTTTGACCAAAATCGACAGGTCCGGGGCTTAGGGAATTTCTCATATGCCACAAAACGGTTGAAGCTCCTGTTCAAAAATGATGCTCCGAAATCAACTTCTGTCACCTTAGTGATACATTTTGGGATAGTACCTAAAGTTTAAAGCAGAAATTGGGGCACTTTTGATATTTTCATTTTTGACCAATATCGACAGGTCCTGGGCTTAGGGAATTTCTCATATGCCACAAAACGGTTGAAGCTCCTGTTAAAAAATGTTGCTCCGAAATCAACTTCTGTCACCTTAGTGATACATTTTGGGATAGTACCTAAAGTTTAAAGCAGAAATTGGGGCACTTTTGATATTTTAATTTTTGACCAAAATCGACAGGTCCGGGGCTTAGGGAATTTCTCATATGCCACAAAACGGTTGAAGCTCCTGTTCAAAAATGATGCTCCGAAATCAACTTCTGTCACCTTAGTGATACAATTTGGGATAGTACCGAAAGTTTAAAGCAGAAATTGGGGCACTTTTAAAATTTTCATTTTTGACCAAAATCGACAGGTCCGGGGCTTAGGGAATTTCTCATATGCCACAAAACGGTTGAAGCTCCTGTTCAAAAATGATGCTCTGAAATCAACTTCTGTCACCTTAGTGATACATTTTGGGATAGTACATAAAGTTTAAAGCAGAAATTGGGGCACTTTTGACATTTTCATTTTTGACCAATATCGACAGGTCCGGGGCTTAGGGAATTTCTCATATGCCACAAAACGGTTGAAGCTCCTGTTCAAAAATGATGCTCCGAAATCAACTTCTGTCACCTTAGTGATACGTTTTGTGATAGTACCTAAAGTTTAAAGCAGAAATTGGGGCACTTTTGATATTTTCATTTTTGACCAAAATCGACAGGTTCGGGGCATAGGGAATTTCTCATATGCCACAAAACGGTTGAAGCTCCTGTTCAAAAATGATGCTCCGAAATCAACTTCTGTCACCTTAGTGATACATTTTGGGATAGTACCTAAAGTTTAAAGCAGAAATTGGGGCACTTTTGAAATTTTCATTTTTGACCAAAATCGACAGGTCCGGGGCTTAGGGAATTTCTCATATGCCACAAAACGGTTGAAGCTCCTGTTCAAAAATGATGCTCCGAAATCAACTTCTGTCACCTTAGTGATACATTTTGGGATAGTACCTAAAGTTTAAAGCAGAAATTGGGGCACTTTTGATATTTTCATTTTTGACCAATATCGACAGGTCCTGGGCTTAGGGAATTTCTCATATGCCACAAAACGGTTGAAGCTCCTGTTAAAAAATGTTGCTCCGAAATCAACTTCTGTCACCTTAGTGATACATTTTGGGATAGTACCTAAAGTTTAAAGCAGAAATTGGGGCACTTTTGATATTTTAATTTTTGACCAAAATCGACAGGTCCGGGGCTTAGGGAATTTCTCATATGCCACAAAACGGTTGAAGCTCCTGTTCAAAAATGATGCTCCGAAATCAACTTCTGTCACCTTAGTGATACAATTTGGGATAGTACCGAAAGTTTAAAGCAGAAATTGGGGCACTTTTAAAATTTTCATTTTTGACCAAAATCGACAGGTCCGGGGCTTAGGGAATTTCTCATATGCCACAAAACGGTTGAAGCTCCTGTTCAAAAATGATGCTCTGAAATCAACTTCTGTCACCTTAGTGATACATTTTGGGATAGTACATAAAGTTTAAAGCAGAAATTGGGGCACTTTTGACATTTTCATTTTTGACCAATATCGACAGGTCCGGGGCTTAGGGAATTTCTCATATGCCACAAAACGGTTGAAGCTCCTGTTCAAAAATGATGCTCCGAAATCAACTTCTGTCACCTTAGTGATACATTTTGGGATAGTACCTAAAGTTTAAAGCAGAAATTGGGGCACTTTTGAAATTTTCATTATTGACCAAAATCGACAGGTCCGGGGCTTAGGGAATTTCTCATTTTCCACAAAACGGTTGAAGCTCCTGTTCAAAAATGATGCTCCAAAATCAACTTCTGTCACCTTAGTGATACATTTTGGGATAGTACCTAAAGTTTAAAGCAGAAATTGGGGCACTTTTGATATTTTCATTTTTGACCAATATCGACAGGTCCGGGGCTTAGGGAATTTCTCATATGCCACAAAACGGTTGAAGCTCCTGTTAAAAAATGTTGCTCCGAAATCAACTTCTGTCACCTTAGTGATACATTTTGGGATAGTACCTAAAGTTTAAAGCAGAAATTGGGGCACTTTTGAAATTTTCATTTTTGACCAAAATCGACAGGTCCGGGGCTTAGGGAATTTCTCATATGCCACAAAACGGTTGAAGCTCCTGTTCAAAAATGATGCTCCGAAATCAACTTCTGTCACCTTAGTGATACATTTTGGGATAGTACCTAAAGTTTAAAGCAGAAATTGGGGCACTTTTGAAATTTTCATTTTTGACCAAAATCGACAGGTCCCGGGCTTAGGGAATTTCTCATATGCCACAAAATGGTTGAAGCTCCTGTTCAAAAATGATGCTCCACAATCAACTTCTGTCACCTTAGTGATACAATTTGGGATAGTACCTAAAGTTTAAAGCAGAAATTGGGGCACTTTTGAAATTTTCATTTTTGACCAAAATCGACAGGTCCGGGGCTTAGGGAATTTCTCATATGCCACAAAACGGTTGAAGCTCCTGTTCAAAAATGATGCTCCGAAATCAACTTCTGTCACCTTAGTGATACATTTTGGGATAGTACCTAAAGTTTAAAGCAGAAATTGGGGCACTTTTGATATTTTCATTTTTGACCAAAATCGACAGGTCCGGGGCTTAGGGAATTTGTCATATGCCACAAAACGGTTGAAGCTCCTGTTCAAAAATGATGCTCCGAAATCAACTTCTGTCACCTTAGTGATACATTTTGGGATAGTACCTAAAGTTTAAAGCAGAAATTGGGGCACTTTTGATATTTTCATTTTTGACCAAAATCGACTGGTCCGGGGATTAGGGAATTTCTCATATGCCACAAAACGGTTGAAGCTCCTGTTCAAAAATGATGCTCCGAAATCAACTTCTGTCACCTTAGTGATACATTTTGGGATAGTACCTAAAGTTTAAAGCAGAAATTGGGGCACTTTTGAAATTTTCATTTTTGACCAAAATCGACAGGTCCGGGGCTTAGGGAATTTCTCATATGCCACAAAACGGTTGAAGCTCCTGTTCAAAAATGATGCTCCGAAATCAACTTCTGTCACCTTAGTGATACATTTTGGGATAGTACCTAAAGTTTAAAGCAGAAATTGGGGCACTTTTGATATTTTCATTTTTGACCAAAATCGACAGGTCCGGGGCTTAGGGAATTTGTCATATGCCACAAAATGGTTGAAGCTCCTGTTCAAAAATGATGCTCCGAAATCAACTTCTGTCACCTTAGTGATACATTTTGGGATAGTACCTAAAGTTTAAAGCAGAAATTGGGGCACTTTTGATATTTTCATTTTTGACCAAAATCGACAGGTCCGGGGCTTAGGGAATTTCTCATATGCCACAAAACGGTTGAAGCTCCTGTTCAAAAATGATGCTCCGAAATCAACTTCTGTCACCTTAGTGATACATTTTGGGATAGTACCTAAAGTTTAAAGCAGAAATTGGGGCACTTTTGATATTTTCATTTTTGACCAATATCGACAGGTCCGGGGCTTAGGGAATTTCTCATATGCCACAAAACGGTTGAAGCTCCTGTTCAAAAATGATGCTCCGAAATCAACTTCTGTCACCTTAGTGATACATTTTGGGATAGTACCTAAAGTTTAAAGCAGAAATTGGGGCACTTTTGAAATTTTCATTTTAGACCAAAATCGACAGGTCCGGGGCTTAGGGAATTTCTCATATGCCACAAAACGGTTGAAGCTCCTGTTCAAAAATGATGCTCCGAAATCAACTTCTGTCACCTTAGTGATACATTTTGGGATAGTACCTAAAGTTTAAAGCAGAAATTGGGGCACTTTTGAAATTTTCATTTTTGACCAAAATCGACAGGTCCGGGGCTTAGGGAATTTCTCATATGCCACAAAACGGTTGAAGCTCCTGTTAAAAAATGATGCTCCGAAATCAACTTCTGTCACCTTAGTGATACATTTTGGGATAGTACCTAAAGTTTAAAGCAGAAATTGGGGCACTTTTGAAATTTTCATTTTTGACCAAAATCGACAGGTCCGGGGCTTAGGGAATTTCTCATATGCCACAAAACGGTTGAAGCTCCTGTTAAAAAATGATGCTCCGAAATCAACTTCTGTCACCTTAGTGATACATTTTGGGATAGTACCTAAAGTTTAAAGCAGAAATTGGGGCACTTTTGATATTTTCATTTTTGACCAAAATCGACAGGTCCGGGGCTTAGGGAATTTGTCATATGCCACAAAACGGTTGAAGCTCCTGTTCAAAAATGATGCTCCGAAATCAACTTCTGTCACCTTAGTGATACATTTTGGGATAGTACCTAAAGTTTAAAGCAGAAATTGGGGCACTTTTGATATTTTCATTTTTGACCAAAATCGACAGGTCCGGGGCTTAGGGAATTTCTCATATGCCACAAAACGGTTGAAGCTCCTGTTCAAAAATGATGCTCCGAAATCAACTTCTGTCACCTTAGTGATACATTTTGGGATAGTACCTAAAGTTTAAAGCAGAAATTGGGGCACTTTTGAAATTTTCATTTTTGACCAAAATCGACAGGTCCGGGGCTTAGGGAATTTCTCATATGCCACAAAACGGTTGAAGCTCCTGTTCAAAAATGATGCTCCGAAATCAACTTCTGTCACCTTAGTGATACATTTTGGGATAGTACCTAAAGTTTAAAGCAGAAATTGGGGCACTTTTGATATTTTCATTTTTGACCAAAATCGACAGGTCCGGGGCTTAGGGAATTTGTCATATGCCACAAAATGGTTGAAGCTCCTGTTCAAAAATGATGCTCCGAAATCAACTTCTGTCACCTTAGTGATACATTTTGGGATAGTACCTAAAGTTTAAAGCAGAAATTGGGGCACTTTTGATATTTTCATTTTTGACCAAAATCGACAGGTCCGGGGCTTAGGGAATTTCTCATATGCCACAAAACGGTTGAAGCTCCTGTTCAAAAATGATGCTCCGAAATCAACTTCTGTCACCTTAGTGATACATTTTGGGATAGTACCTAAAGTTTAAAGCAGAAATTGGGGCACTTTTGATATTTTCATTTTTGACCAATATCGACAGGTCCGGGGCTTAGGGAATTTCTCATATGCCACAAAACGGTTGAAGCTCCTGTTCAAAAATGATGCTCCGAAATCAACTTCTGTCACCTTAGTGATACATTTTGGGATAGTACCTAAAGTTTAAAGCAGAAATTGGGGCACTTTTGAAATTTTCATTTTAGACCAAAATCGACAGGTCCGGGGCTTAGGGAATTTCTCATATGCCACAAAACGGTTGAAGCTCCTGTTCAAAAATGATGCTCCGAAATCAACTTCTGTCACCTTAGTGATACATTTTGGGATAGTACCTAAAGTTTAAAGCAGAAATTGGGGCACTTTTGAAATTTTCATTTTTGACCAAAATCGACAGGTCCGGGGCTTAGGGAATTTCTCATATGCCACAAAACGGTTGAAGCTCCTGTTAAAAAATGATGCTCCGAAATCAACTTCTGTCACCTTAGTGATACATTTTGGGATAGTACCTAAAGTTTCAAGCAGAAATTGGGGCACTTTTGATATTTTCATTTTTGACCAAAATCGACAGGTCCGGGGCTTAGGGAATTTCTCATATGCCACAAAACGGTTGAAGCTCCTGTTCAAAAATGATGCTCCGAAATCAACTTCTGTCACCTTAGTGATACATTTTGGGATAGTACCTAAAGTTTAAAGCAGAAATTGGGGCACTTTTGAAATTTTCATTTTTGACCAAAATCGACAGGTCCGGGGCTTAGGGAATTTCTCATATGCCACAAAACGGTTGAAGCTCCTGTTCAAAAATGATGCTCCGAAATCAACTTCTGTCACCTTAGTGATACATTTTGGGATAGTACCTAAAGTTTAAAGCAGAAATTGGGGCACTTTTGATATTTTCATTTTTGACCAATATCGACAGGTCCGGGGCTTAGGGAATTTCTCATATGCCACAAAACGGTTGAAGCTCCTGTTCAAAAATGATGCTCCGAAATCAACTTCTGTCACCTTAGTGATACGTTTTGTGATAGTACCTAAAGTTTAAAGCAGAAATTGGGGCACTTTTGATATTTTCATTTTTGACCAAAATCGACAGGTTTGGGGCATAGGGAATTTCTCATATGCCACAAAACGGTTGAAGCTCCTGTTCAAAAATGATGCTCCGAAATCAACTTCTGTCACCTTAGTGATACATTTTGGGATAGTACCTAAAGTTTAAAGCAGAAATTGGGGCACTTTTGATATTTTCATTTTTGACCAATATCGACAGGTCCGGGGCTTAGGGAATTTCTCATATGCCACAAAACGGTTGAAGCTCCTGTTCAAAAATGATGCTCCGAAATCAACTTCTGTCACCTTAGTGATACATTTTGGGATAGTACCTAAAGTTTAAAGCAGAAATTGGGGCACTTTTGAAATTTTCATTTTTGACCAAAATCGACAGGTCCGGGGCTTAGGGAATTTCTCATATGCCACAAAACGGTTGAAGCTCCTGTTCAAAAATGATGCTCCGAAATCAACTTCTGTCACCTTAGTGATACATTTTGGGATAGTACCTAAAGTTTAAAGCAGAAATTGGGGCACTTTTGAAATTTTCTTTTTTGACCAAAATCGACAGGTCCGGGGCTTAGGGTATTTCTCATATGCCACAAAACGGTTGAAGCTCCTGATAAAAAATGATGCTCCGAAATCAACTTCTGTCACCTTAGTGATACATTTTGGGATAGTACCTAAAGTTTAAAGCAGAAATTGGGGCACTTTTGATATTTTCATTTTTGACCAAAATCGACAGGTTCGGGG
Organism: Pseudophryne corroboree; assembly: GCF_028390025.1. Classification (NCBI taxonomy): domain Eukaryota; kingdom Metazoa; phylum Chordata; class Amphibia; order Anura; family Myobatrachidae; genus Pseudophryne; species Pseudophryne corroboree. Next base: position 120,847 of record NW_026968093.1, on the reverse strand, counting down.
CATAGGGAATTTCTCATATGCCACAAAACGGTTGAAGCTCCTGTTCAAAAATGATGCTCCGAAATCAACTTCTGTCACCTTAGTGATACATTTTGGGATAGTACCTAAAGTTTAAAGCAGAAATTGGGGCACTTTTGATATTTTCATTTTTGACCAATATCGACAGGTCCGGGGCTTAGGGAATTTCTCATATGCCACAAAACGGTTGAAGCTCCTGTTCAAAAATGATGCTCCGAAATCAACTTCTGTCACCTTAGTGATACATTTTGGGATAGTACCTAAAGTTTAAAGCAGAAATTGGGGCACTTTTGAAATTTTCATTTTTGACCAAAATCGACAGGTCCGGGGCTTAGGGAATTTCTCATATGCCACAAAACGGTTGAAGCTCCTGTTCAAAAATGATGCTCCGAAATCAACTTCTGTCACCTTAGTGATACATTTTGGGATAGTACCTAAAGTTTAAAGCAGAAATTGGGGCACTTTTGATATTTTCATTTTTGACCAATATCGACAGGTCCGGGGCTTAGGGAATTTCTCATATGCCACAAAACGGTTGAAGCTCCTGTTCAAAAATGATGCTCCGAAATCAACTTCTGTCACCTTAGTGATACATTTTGGGATAGTACCTAAAGTTTAAAGCAGAAATTGGGGCACTTTTGAAATTTTCATTTTTGACCAAAATCGACAGGTCCGGGGCTTAGGGAATTTCTCATATGCCACAAAACGGTTGAAGCTCCTGTTCAAAAATGATGCTCCGAAATCAACTTCTGTCACCTTAGTGATACATTTTGGGATAGTACCTAAAGTTTAAAGCAGAAATTGGGGCACTTTTGAAATTTTCTTTTTTGACCAAAATCGACAGGTCCGGGGCTTAGGGTATTTCTCATATGCCACAAAACGGTTGAAGCTCCTGATAAAAAATGATGCTCCGAAATCAACTTCTGTCACCTTAGTGATACATTTTGGGATAGTACCTAAAGTTTAAAGCAGAAATTGGGGCACTTTTGAAATTTTCATTTTTGACCAAAATCGACAGGTCCGGGGCTTAGGGGATTTCTCATATGCCACAAAACGGTTGAAGCTCCTGTTCAAAAATGATGCTCCAAAATCAACTTCTGTCACCTTAGTGATACATTTTGGGATAGTACCTAAAGTTTAAAGCAGAAATTGGGGCACTTTTGATATTTTCATTTTTGACCAATATCGACAGGTCCGGGGCTTAGGGAATTTCTCATATGCCACAAAACGGTTGAAGCTCCTGTTCAAAAATGATGCTCCGAAATCAACTTCTGTCACCTTAGTGATACATTTTGGGATAGTACCTAAAGTTTAAAGCAGAAATTGGGGCACTTTTGAAATTTTCATTTTTGACCAAAATCGACAGGCCCGGGGCTTAGGGAATTTCTCATATGCCACAAAATGGTTGAAGCTCCTGTTCAAAAATGATGCTCCGAAATCAACTTCAGTCACCTTAGTGATACATTTTGGGATAGTACCTAAAGTTTAAAGCAGAAATTGGGGCACTTTTGAAATTTTCATTTTTGACCAAAATCGACAGGTCCGGGGCTTAGGGAATTTCTCATATGCCACAAAACGGTTGAAGCTCCTGTTAAAAAATGATGCTCCGAAATCAACTTCTGTCACCTTAGTGATACATTTTGGGATAGTACCTAAAGTTTAAAGCAGAAATTGGGGCACTTTTGATATTTTCATTTTTGACCAAAATCGACAGGTCCGGGGCTTAGGGAATTTCTCATATGCCACAAAACGGTTGAAGCTCCTGTTCAAAAATGATGCTCCGAAATCAACTTCTGTCACCTTAGTGATACATTTTGGGATAGTACCTAAAGTTTAAAGCAGAAATTGGGGCACTTTTGATATTTTCATTTTTGACCAAAATCGACAGGTCCGGGGCTTAGGGAATTTCTCATATGCCACAAAACGGTTGAAGCTCCTGTTCAAAAATGATGCTCCGAAATCAACTTCTGTCACCTTAGTGATACATTTTGGGATAGTACCTAAAGTTTCAAGCAGAAATTGGGGCACTTTTGATATTTTCATTTTTGACCAATATCGACAGGTCCGGGGCTTAGGGAATTTCTCATATGCCACAAAACGGTTGAAGCTCCTGTTCAAAAATGATGCTCCGAAATCAACTTCTGTCACCTTAGTGATACATTTTGGGATAGTACCTAAAGTTTAAAGCAGAAATTGGGGCACTTTTGAAATTTTCATTTTTGACCAAAATCGACAGGTCCGGGGCTTAGGGAATTTCTCATATGCCACAAAACGGTTGAAGCTCCTGTTCAAAAATGATGCTCCGAAATCAACTTCTGTCACCTTAGTGATACATTTTGGGATAGTACCTAAAGTTTAAAGCAGAAACTGGGGCACTTTTGAAATTTTCATTTTTGACCAAAATCGACAGGTCCGGGGCTTAGGGAATTTCTCATATGCCACAAAACGGTTGAAGCTCCTGTTCAAAAATGATGCTCCGAAATCAACTTCTGTCACCTTAGTGATACATTTTGGGATAGTACCTAAAGTTTAAAGCAGAAATTGGGGCACTTTTGAAATTTTCATTTTTGACCAAAATCGACAGGTCCGGGGCTTAGGGAATTTCTCATATGCCACAAAACGGTTGAAGCTCCTGTTCAAAAATGATGCTCCGAAATCAACTTCTGTCACCTTAGTGATACATTTTGGGATAGTACCTAAAGTTTAAAGCAGAAATTGGGGCACTTTTGATATTTTCATTTTTGACCAATATCGACAGGTCCGGGGCTTAGGGAATTTCTCATATGCCACAAAACGGTTGAAGCTCCTGTTCAAAAATGATGCTCCGAAATCAACTTCTGTCACCTTAGTGATACATTTTGGGATAGTACCTAAAGTTTAAAGCAGAAATTGGGGCACTTTTGAAATTTTCATTTTTGACCAAAATCGACAGGTCCGGGGCTTAGGGAATTTCTCATATGCCACAAAACGGTTGAAGCTCCTGTTCAAAAATGATGCTCCGAAATCAACTTCTGTCACCTTAGTGATACATTTTGGGATAGTACCTAAAGTTTAAAGCAGAAATTGGGGCACTTTTGAAATTTTCTTTTTTGACCAAAATCGACAGGTCCGGGGCTTAGGGTATTTCTCATATGCCACAAAACGGTTGAAGCTCCTGATAAAAAATGATGCTCCGAAATCAACTTCTGTCACCTTAGTGATACATTTTGGGATAGTACCTAAAGTTTAAAGCAGAAATTGGGGCACTTTTGAAATTTTCATTTTTGACCAAAATCGACAGGTCCGGGGCTTAGGGGATTTCTCATATGCCACAAAACGGTTGAAGCTCCTGTTCAAAAATGATGCTCCAAAATCAACTTCTGTCACCTTAGTGATACATTTTGGGATAGTACCTAAAGTTTAAAGCAGAAATTGGGGCACTTTTGATATTTTCATTTTTGACCAATATCGACAGGTCCGGGGCTTAGGGAATTTCTCATATGCCACAAAACGGTTGAAGCTCCTGTTCAAAAATGATGCTCCGAAATCAACTTCTGTCACCTTAGTGATACATTTTGGGATAGTACCTAAAGTTTAAAGCAGAAATTGGGGCACTTTTGAAATTTTCATTTTTGACCAAAATCGACAGGCCCGGGGCTTAGGGAATTTCTCATATGCCACAAAATGGTTGAAGCTCCTGTTCAAAAATGATGCTCCGAAATCAACTTCAGTCACCTTAGTGATACATTTTGGGATAGTACCTAAAGTTTAAAGCAGAAATTGGGGCACTTTTGAAATTTTCATTTTTGACCAAAATCGACAGGTCCAGGGCTTAGGGAATTTCTCATATGCCACAAAACGGTTGAAGCTCCTGTTAAAAAATGATGCTCCGAAATCAACTTCTGTCACCTTAGTGATACATTTTGGGATAGTACCTAAAGTTTAAAGCAGAAATTGGGGCACTTTTGATATTTTCATTTTTGACCAAAATCGACAGGTCCGGGGCTTAGGGAATTTCTCATATGCCACAAAACGGTTGAAGCTCCTGTTCAAAAATGATGCTCCGAAATCAACTTCTGTCACCTTAGTGATACATTTTGGGATAGTACCTAAAGTTTAAAGCAGAAATTGGGGCACTTTTGATATTTTCATTTTTGACCAAAATCGACAGGTCCGGGGCTTAGGGAATTTCTCATATGCCACAAAACGGTTGAAGCTCCTGTTCAAAAATGATGCTCCGAAATCAACTTCTGTCACCTTAGTGATACATTTTGGGATAGTACCTAAAGTTTCAAGCAGAAATTGGGGCACTTTTGATATTTTCATTTTTGACCAATATCGACAGGTCCGGGGCTTAGGGAATTTCTCATATGCCACAAAACGGTTGAAGCTCCTGTTCAAAAATGATGCTCCGAAATCAACTTCTGTCACCTTAGTGATACATTTTGGGATAGTACCTAAAGTTTAAAGCAGAAATTGGGGCACTTTTGAAATTTTCATTTTTGACCAAAATCGACAGGTCCGGGGCTTAGGGAATTTCTCATATGCCACAAAACGGTTGAAGCTCCTGTTCAAAAATGATGCTCCGAAATCAACTTCTGTCACCTTAGTGATACATTTTGGGATAGTACCTAAAGTTTAAAGCAGAAATTGGGGCACTTTTGAAATTTTCATTTTTGACCAAAATCGACAGGTCCGGGGCTTAGGGAATTTCTCATATGCCACAAAACGGTTGAAGCTCCTGTTCAAAAATGATGCTCCGAAATCAACTTCTGTCACCTTAGTGATACATTTTGGGATAGTACCTAAAGTTTAAAGCAGAAATTGGGGCACTTTTGAAATTTTCATTTTTGACCAAAATCGACAGGTCCGGGGCTTAGGCAATTTCTCATATGCCACAAAACGGTTGAAGCTCCTGTTAAAAAATGTTGCTCCGAAATCAACTTCTGTCACCTTAGTGATACATTTTGGGATAGTACCTAAAGTTTAAAGCAGACATTGGGGCACTTTTGAAATTTTCATTTTTGACCAAAATCGACAGGTCCGGGGCTTAGGGAATTTCTCATATGCCACAAAACGGTTGAAGCTCCTGTTCAAAACTGATGCTCCGAAATCAACTTCTGTCACCTTAGTGATACATTTTGGGATAGTACCTAAAGTTTAAAGCAGAAATTGGGGCACTTTTGAAATTTTCATTTTTGACCAAAATCGACAGGTCCCGGGCTTAGGGAATTTCTCATATGCCACAAAATGGTTGAAGCTCCTGTTCAAAAATGATGCTCCAAAATCAACTTCTGTCACCTTAGTGATACAATTTGGGATAGTACCTAAAGTTTAAAGCAGAAATTGGGGCACTTTTGAAATTTTCATTTTTGACCAAAATCGACAGGTCCCGGGCTTAGGGAATTTCTCATATGCCACAAAATGGTTGAAGCTCCTGTTCAAAAATGATGCTCCAAAATCAACTTCTGTCACCTTAGTGATACAATTTGGGATAGTACCTAAAGTTTAAAGCAGAAATTGGGGCACTTTTGAAATTTTCATTTTTGACCAAAATCGACAGGTCCGGGGCTTAGGGAATTTCTCATATGCCACAAAACGGTTGAAGCTCCTGTTCAAAAATGATGCTCTGAAATCAACTTCTGTCACCTTAGTGATACATTTTGGGATAGTACCTAAAGTTTAAAGCAGAAATTGGGGCACTTTTGAAATTTTCATTTTTGACCAAAATCGACAGGTCCGGGGCTTAGGGAATTTCTCATATGCCACAAAACGGTTGAAGCTCCTGTTAAAAAATGATGCTCCGAAATCAACTTCTGTCACCTTAGTGATACATTTTGGGATAGTACCTAAAGTTTAAAGCAGAAATTGGGGCACTTTTGATATTTTCATTTTTGACCAAAATCGACAGGTCCGGGGCTTAGGGAATTTGTCATATGCCACAAAACGGTTGAAGCTCCTGTTCAAAAATGATGCTCCGAAATCAACTTCTGTCACCTTAGTGATACATTTTGGGATAGTACCTAAAGTTTAAAGCAGAAATTGGGGCACTTTTGATATTTTCATTTTTGACCAAAATCGACAGGTCCGGGGCTTAGGGAATTTCTCATATGCCACAAAACGGTTGAAGCTCCTGTTAAAAAATGATGCTCCGAAATCAACTTCTGTCACCTTAGTGATACATTTTGGGATAGTACCTAAAGTTTCAAGCAGAAATTGGGGCACTTTTGATATTTTCATTTTTGACCAAAATCGACAGGTCCGGGGCTTAGGGAATTTCTCATATGCCACAAAACGGTTGAAGCTCCTGTTCAAAAATGATGCTCCGAAATCAACTTCTGTCACCTTAGTGATACATTTTGGGATAGTACCTAAAGTTTAAAGCAGAAATTGGGGCACTTTTGAAATTTTCTTTTTTGACCAAAATCGACAGGTCCGGGGCTTAGGGAATTTCTCATATGCCACAAAACGGTTGAAGCTCCTGTTCAAAAATGATGCTCCGAAATCAACTTCTGTCACCTTAGTGATACATTTTGGGATAGTACCTAAAGTTTAAAGCAGAAATTGGGGCACTTTTGAAATTTTCATTTTTGACCAAAATCGACAGGTCCGGGGCTTAGGGAATTTCTCATATGCCACAAAACGGTTGAAGCTCCTGTTCAAAAATGATGCTCCAAAATCAAATTCTGTCACCTTAGTGATACATTTTGGGATAGTACCGAAAGTTTAAAGCAGAAATTGGGGCACTTTTGAAATTTTCATTTTTGACCAAAATCGACAGGTCCGGGGCTTAGAGGATTTCTCATATGCCACAAAACGTTTGAAGCTCCTGTTCAAAAATGATGCTCCAAAATCAACTTCTGTCACCTTAGTGATACATTTTGGGATAGTACCTAAAGTTTAAAGCAGAAATTGGGGCACTTTTGATATTTTCATTTTTGACCAATATCGACAGGTCCTGGGCTTAGGGAATTTCTCATATGCCACAAAACGGTTGAAGCTCCTGTTAAAAAATGATGCTCCGAAATCAACTTCTGTCACCTTAGTGATACATTTTGGGATAGTACCTAAAGTTTAAAGCAGAAATTGGGGCACTTTTGATATTTTCATTTTTGTCCAAAATCGACAGGTCCGGGGCTTAGGGAATTTCTCATATGCCACAAAACGGTTGAAGCTCCTGTTCAAAAATGATGCTCTGAAATCAACTTCTGTCACCTTAGTGATACATTTTGGGATAGTACCTAAAGTTTAAAGCAGAAATTGGGGCACTTTTGAAATTTTCATTTTTGACCAAAATCGACAGGTCCGGGGCTTAGGGAATTTCTCATATGCCACAAAACGGTTGAAGCTCCTGTTAAAAAATGATGCTCCGAAATCAACTTCTGTCACCTTAGTGATACATTTTGGGATAGTACCTAAAGTTTAAAGCAGAAATTGGGGCACTTTTGATATTTTCATTTTTGACCAAAATCGACAGGTCCGGGGCTTAGGGAATTTGTCATATGCCACAAAACGGTTGAAGCTCCTGTTCAAAAATGATGCTCCGAAATCAACTTCTGTCACCTTAGTGATACATTTTGGGATAGTACCTAAAGTTTAAAGCAGAAATTGGGGCACTTTTGATATTTTCATTTTTGACCAAAATCGACAGGTCCGGGGCTTAGGGAATTTCTCATATGCCACAAAACGGTTGAAGCTCCTGTTCAAAAATGATGCTCCGAAATCAACTTCTGTCACCTTAGTGATACATTTTGGGATAGTACCTAAAGTTAAAAGCAGAAATTGGGGCACTTTTGAAATTTTCATTTTTGACCAAAATCGACAGGTCCGGGGCTTAGGGAATTTCTCATATGCCACAAAACGGTTGAAGCTCCTGTTCAAAAATGATGCTCCGAAATCAACTTCTGTCACCTTAGTGATACATTTTGGGATAGTACCTAAAGTTTAAAGCAGAAATTGGGGCACTTTTGATATTTTCATTTTTGACCAAAATCGACAGGTCCGGCGCTTAGAGAATTTGTCATATGCCACAAAATGGTTGAAGCTCCTGTTCAAAAATGATGCTACGAAATCAACTTCTGTCACCTTAGTGATACATTTTGGGATAGTACCTAAAGTTTAAAGCAGAAATTGGGGCACTTTTGATATTTTCATTTTTGACCAAAATCGACAGGTCCGGGGCTTAGGGAATTTCTCATATGCCACAAAACGGTTGAAGCTCCTGTTCAAAAATGATGCTCCGAAATCAACTTCTGTCACCTTAGTGATACATTTTGGGATAGTACCTAAAGTTTAAAGCAGAAATTGGGGCACTTTTGATATTTTCATTTTTGACCAATATCGACAGGTCCGGGGCTTAGGGAATTTCTCATATGCCACAAAACGGTTGAAGCTCCTGTTCAAAAATGATGCTCCGAAATCAACTTCTGTCACCTTAGTGATACATTTTGGGATAGTACCTAAAGTTTAAAGCAGAAATTGGGGCACTTTTGAAATTTTCATTTTAGACCAAAATCGACAGGTCCGGGGCTTAGGGAATTTCTCATATGCCACAAAACGGTTGAAGCTCCTGTTCAAAAATGATGCTCCGAAATCAACTTCTGTCACCTTAGTGATACATTTTGGGATAGTACCTAAAGTTTAAAGCAGAAATTGGGGCACTTTTGAAATTTTCATTTTTGACCAAAATCGACAGGTCCGGGGCTTATGGAATTTCTCATATGCCACAAAACGGTTGAAGCTACTGTTCAAAAATTATGCTCTGAAATCAACTTCTGTCACCTTAGTGATACATTTTGGGATAGTACCTAAAGTTAAAAGCAGAAATTGGGGCACTTTTGAAATTTTCATTTTTGACCAAAATCGACAGGTCCGGGGCTTAGGGAATTTCTCATATGCCACAAAACGGTTGAAGCTCCTGTTCAAAAATGATGCTCCGAAATCAACTTCTGTCACCTTAGTGATACATTTTGGGATAGTACCTAAAGTTTAAAGCAGAAATTGGGGCACTTTTGATATTTTCATTTTTGACCAAAATCGACAGGTCCGGCGCTTAGAGAATTTGTCATATGCCACAAAATGGTTGAAGCTCCTGTTCAAAAATGATGCTACGAAATCAACTTCTGTCACCTTAGTGATACATTTTGGGATAGTACCTAAAGTTTAAAGCAGAAATTGGGGCACTTTTGATATTTTCATTTTTGACCAAAATCGACAGGTCCGGGGCTTAGGGAATTTCTCATATGCCACAAAACGGTTGAAGCTCCTGTTCAAAAATGATGCTCCGAAATCAACTTCTGTCACCTTAGTGATACATTTTGGGATAGTACCTAAAGTTTAAAGCAGAAATTGGGGCACTTTTGATATTTTCATTTTTGACCAATATCGACAGGTCCGGGGCTTAGGGAATTTCTCATATGCCACAAAACGGTTGAAGCTCCTGTTCAAAAATGATGCTCCGAAATCAACTTCTGTCACCTTAGTGATACATTTTGGGATAGTACCTAAAGTTTAAAGCAGAAATTGGGGCACTTTTGAAATTTTCATTTTAGACCAAAATCGACAGGTCCGGGGCTTAGGGAATTTCTCATATGCCACAAAACGGTTGAAGCTCCTGTTCAAAAATGATGCTCCGAAATCAACTTCTGTCACCTTAGTGATACATTTTGGGATAGTACCTAAAGTTTAAAGCAGAAATTGGGGCACTTTTGAAATTTTCATTTTTGACCAAAATCGACAGGTCCGGGGCTTATGGAATTTCTCATATGCCACAAAACGGTTGAAGCTACTGTTCAAAAATTATGCTCTGAAATCAACTTCTGTCACCTTAGTGATACATTTTGGGAAAGTACCTAAACTTTAAAGCAGAAATTGGGGCACTTTTGAAATTTTCATTTTTGACCAAAATCGCCAGGTCCGGGGCTTAGGGAATTTCTCATATGCCACAAAACGGTTGAAGCTACTGTTCAAAAATTATGCTCTGAAATCAACTTCTGTCACCTTAGTGATACATTTTGGGATAGTACCTAAAAATTAAAGCAGAAATTTGGACACTTTTGAAATTTTCATTTTTGACCAAAATCGACAGGTTCGGGGCTTAGGGAATTTCTCATATGCCACAAAATGGTTGAAGCTCCTGTTCAAAAATTATGCCTTGAAATCAACTTCTGTCACCTTAGTGATACATTTTGGGATAGTACCTAACTTTAAAGCAGAAATTGGGGCACTTTTGAAATTTTCATTTTTGACCAAAATCGACAGGACCAGGGCTTAGGGAATTTCTCATATGCCACAAAACGGTTGAAGCTCCTGTTCAAAAATTATGCTCCGAAATCAACTTCTGTCACCTTAGTGATACATTTTGGGATAGTACCTAAAGTTTAAAGCAGAAATTGGGGCACTTTTGAAATTTTCATTTTTGACCAAAATCTACAGGTCCGGGGCTTAGGGAATTTCTCATATGCCACAAAACGGTTGAAGCTCCTGTTCAAAAATTATGCTCCGAAATCAACTTCTGTCACCTTAGTGATACATTTTGGGATAGTACCTAAAGTTTAAATCAGAAATTGGGGCACTTTTGAAATTTTCATTTTTGACCAAAATCGACAGGTCCGGGGCTTAGGGAATTTCTCATATGCCACAAAATGGTTGAAGCTACTGTTCAAAAATGATGCTCCGAAATCAACTTCTGTCACTTTAGTGATACATTTTGGGATAGTACCTAAACTTTAAAGCAGAAATTGGGGCACTTTTGAAATTTTCATTTTTGACCAAAATCGACAGGTCCGGGGCTTAGGGAATTTCTCATATGCCACAAAACAGTTGAAGCTCCAGTTCAAAAATGATGCTCCGAAATCAACTTCTATCACCTTAGTGATACATTTTGGGAAAGTGCCTAAACTTTAAAGCAGAAATTGGGGCACTTTTCAAATTTTCATTTTTGACCAAAATCGACAGGTCCGGGGCTTAGGGAATTTCTCATATGCCACAAAACGGTTGAAGCTACTGTTCAAAAATTATGCTCCGAAATCAACTTCTGTCACCTTAGTGATACATTTTGGGATAGTACCTAAAGTTTAAAGCAGAAATTGGGGCACTTTTAAAATTTTCATTTTTGACCAAAATCGACAGGTCCGGGGCTTAGGGAATTTCTCATATGCCACAAAACGGTTGAAGCTACTGTTCAAAAATTATGCTCCGAAATCAACTTCTGTCACCTTAGTGATACATTTTGGGATAGTACCTAAAGTTTAAAGCAGAAATTGGGGCACTTTTGAAATTTTCATTTTTGACCAAAATCGACAGGTCCGGGGCTTAGGGAATTTCTCATATGCCACAAAACGGTTGAAGCTCCTGTTCAAAAATTATGCTCCATAATCAACTTCTGTCACCTTAGTGATACATTTTGGGATAGTACCTAAAGTTTAAAGCAGAAATTGGGGCACTTTTGAAATTTTCATTTTTGACCAAAATCGACAGGTCCGGGGCTTAGGGAATTTCTCATATGCCACAAAACGGTTGAAGCTCCTGTTCAAAAATTATGCTCCATAATCAACTTCTGTCACCTTAGTGATACATTTTGGGATAGTACCTAAAGTTCAAAGCAGAAATTGGGACACTTTTGAAATTTTCATTTTTGACCAAAATCGACAGGTCCGGGGCTTAGGGAATTTATCATAAGCCACAAAACGGTTGAAGCTCCTGTTCAAAAATCATGCTCCGAAATCAACTTCTGTCACCTTAGTGATACATTTTGGGATAGTTCCTATACTTTAAAGCAGAAATTGGGGCACTTTAGAAATTTTCATTTTTGACCAAAATCGACAGGTCCGGGGCTTAGGGAATTTCTCATATGCCACAAAACGGTTGAAGCTCCTGTTCAAAAATTATGCTCCGAAATCAACTTCTGTCACCTTAGTGATACATTTTGGGATAGTTCCTATACTTTAAAGCAGAAATTGGGGCACTTTAGAAATTTTAATTTTTGACCAAAATCGACAGGTCCGGGGCTTAGGGAATTTCTCATATGCCACAAAACGGTTGAAGCTCCTGTTCAAAAATTATGCTCCGAAATCAACTTCTGTCACCTTAGTGATACATTTTGGGATAGTTCCTATACTTTAAAGCAGAAATTGGGGCACTTTTGAAATTTTCATTTTTGACCAAAATCGACAGGTCCGGGGCTTAGGGAATTTCTCATATGCCACAAAACGGTTGAAGCTCCTGTTCAAAAATTATGCTCCATAATCAACTTCTGTCACCTTAGTGATACATTTTGGGATAGTACCTAAAGTTTAAATCAGAAATTGGGGCACTTTTGAAATTTTCATTTTTGACCAAAATCGACAGGTCCGGGGCTTAGGGAATTTCTCATATGCCACAAAATGGTTGAAGCTACTGTTCAAAAATTATGCTCCGAAATCAACTTCTGTCACCTTAGTGATAAATTTTGGGATAGTACCTAAAGTTTAAAGCAGAAATTGGGGCACTTTTGAAATTTTCATTTTTGACCAAAATCGACAGGTCCGGGGCTTATGGAATTTCTCATATGCCACAAAACGGTTGAAGCTACTGTTCAAAAATTATGCTCTGAAATCAACTTCTGTCACCTTAGTGATACATTTTGGGAAAGTACCTAAACTTTAAAGCAGAAATTGGGGCACTTTTGAAATTTTCATTTTTGACCAAAATCGCCAGGTCCGGGGCTTAGGGAATTTCTCATATGCCACAAAACGGTTGAAGCTACTGTTCAAAAATTATGCTCTGAAATCAACTTCTGTCACCTTAGTGATACATTTTGGGATAGTACCTAAAAATTAAAGCAGAAATTTGGACACTTTTGAAATTTTCATTTGTGACCAAAATCGACAGGTTCGGGGCTTAGGGAATTTCTCATATGCCACAAAATGGTTGAAGCTCCTGTTCAAAAATTATGCCTTGAAATCAACTTCTGTCACCTTAGTGATACATTTTGGGATAGTACCTAAAAATTAAAGCAGAAATTTGGACACTTTTGAAATTTTCATTTTTGACCAAAATCGACAGGTTCGGGGCTTAGGGAATTTCTCATATGCCACAAAATGGTTGAAGCTCCTGTTCAAAAATTATGCCTTGAAATCAACTTCTGTCACCTTAGTGATACATTTTGGGATAGTACCTAACTTTAAAGCAGAAATTGGGGCACTTTTGAAATTTTCATTTTTGACCAAAATCGACAGGACCAGGGCTTAGGGAATTTCTCATATGCCACAAAACGGTTGAAGCTCCTGTTCAAAAATTATGCTCCGAAATCAACTTCTGTCACCTTAGTGATACATTTTGGGATAGTACCTAAAGTTTAAAGCAGAAATTGGGGCACTTTTGAAATTTTCATTTTTGACCAAAATCTACAGGTCCGGGGCTTAGGGAATTTCTCATATGCCACAAAACGGTTGAAGCTCCTGTTCAAAAATTATGCTCCGAAATCAACTTCTGTCACCTTAGTGATACATTTTGGGATAGTACCTAAAGTTTAAATCAGAAATTGGGGCACTTTTGAAATTTTCATTTTTGACCAAAATCGACAGGTCCGGGGCTTAGGGAATTTCTCATATGCCACAAAATGGTTGAAGCTACTGTTCAAAAATTATGCTCCGAAATCAACTTCTGTCACTTTAGTGATACATTTTGGGATAGTACCTAAACTTTAAAGCAGAAATTGGGGCACTTTTGAAATTTTCATTTTTGACCAAAATCGACAGGTCCGGGGCTTAGGGAATTTCTCATATGCCACAAAACAGTTGAAGCTCCAGTTCAAAAATGATGCTCCGAAATCAACTTCTATCACCTTAGTGATACATTTTGGGAAAGTGCCTAAACTTTAAAGCAGAAATTGGGGCACTTTTCAAATTTTCATTTTTGACCAAAATCGACAGGTCCGGGGCTTAGGGAATTTCTCATATGCCACAAAACGGTTGAAGCTACTGTTCAAAAATTATGCTCCGAAATCAACTTCTGTCACCTTAGTGATACATTTTGGGATAGTACCTAAAGTTTAAAGCAGAAATTGGGGCACTTTTAAAATTTTCATTTTTGACCAAAATCGACAGGTCCGGGGCTTAGGGAATTTCTCATATGCCACAAAACGGTTGAAGCTACTGTTCAAAAATTATGCTCCGAAATCAACTTCTGTCACCTTAGTGATACATTTTGGGATAGTACCTAAAGTTTAAAGCAGAAATTGGGGCACTTTTGAAATTTTCATTTTTGACCAAAATCGACAGGTCCGGGGCTTAGGGAATTTCTCATATGCCACAAAACGGTTGAAGCTCCTGTTCAAAAATTATGCTCCATAATCAACTTCTGTCACCTTAGTGATACATTTTGGGATAAGACCTAAAGTTTAAAGCAGAAATTGGGGCACTTTTGAAATTTTCATTTTTGACCAAAATCGACAGGTCCGGGGCTTAGGGAATTTCTCATATGCCACAAAACGGTTGAAGCTCCTGTTCAAAAATTATGCTCCATAATCAACTTCTGTCACCTTAGTGATACATTTTGGGATAGTACCTAAAGTTCAAAGCAGAAATTGGGACACTTTTGAAATTTTCATTTTTGACCAAAATCGACAGGTCCGGGGCTTAGGGAATTTATCATATGCCACAAAACGGTTGAAGCTCCTGTTCAAAAATCATGCTCCGAAATCAACTTCTGTCACCTTAGTGATACATTTTGGGATAGTTCCTATACTTTAAAGCAGAAATTGGGGCACTTTAGAAATTTTCATTTTTGACCAAAATCGACAGGTCCGGGGCTTAGGGAATTTCTCATATGCCACAAAACGGTTGAAGCTCCTGTTCAAAAATTATGCTCCGAAATCAACTTCTGTCACCTTAGTGATACATTTTGGGATAGTTCCTATACTTTAAAGCAGAAATTGGGGCACTTTAGAAATTTTAATTTTTGACCAAAATCGACAGGTCCGGGGCTTAGGGAATTTCTCATATGCCACAAAACGGTTGAAGCTCCTGTTCAAAAATTATGCTCCGAAATCAACTTCTATCACCTTAGTGATACATTTTGGGATAGTTCCTATACTTTAAAGCAGAAATTGGGGCACTTTTGAAATTTTCATTTTTGACCAAAATCGACAGGTCCGGGGCTTAGGGAATTTCTCATATGCCACAAAACGGTTGAAGCTCCTGTTCAAAAATTATGCTCCATAATCAACTTCTGTCACCTTAGTGATACATTTTGGGATAGTACCTAAAGTTTAAATCAGAAATTGGGGCACTTTTGAAATTTTCATTTTTGACCAAAATCGACAGGTCCGGGGCTTAGGGAATTTCTCATATGCCACAAAATGGTTGAAGCTACTGTTCAAAAATTATGCTCCGAAATCAACTTCTGTCACCTTAGTGATACATTTTGGGATAGTACCTAAACTTTAAAGCAGAAATTGGGGCACTTTTGAAATTTTCATTTTTGACCAAAATCGACAGGTCCGGGGTTTAGGGAATTTCTCATATGCCACAAAACAGTTGAAGCTCCTGTTCAAAAATGATGCTCCGAAATCAACTTCTGTCACCTTAGTGATACATTTTGGGAAAGTGCCTAAACTTTAAAGCAGAAATTGGGGCACTTTTCAAATTTTCATTTTTGACCAAAATCGACAGGTCCGGGGCTTAGGGAATTTCTCATATGCCACAAAACGGTTGAAGCTACTGTTCAAAAATTATGCTCCGAAATCAACTTCTGTCACCTTAGTGATACATTTTGGGATAGTACCTAAAGTTTAAAGCAGAAATTGGGGCACTTTTGAAATTTTCATTTTTGACCAAAATCGACAGGTCCGGGGCTTAGGGAATTTCTCATATGCCACAAAACGGTTGAAGCTCATGTTCAAAAATTATGCTCCATAATCAACTTCTGTCACCTTAGTGATACATTTTGGGATAGTACCTAAAGTTTAAAGCAGAAATTGGGGCACTTTTGAAATTTTCATTTTTGACCAAAATCGACAGGTCCGGGGCTTAGGGAATTTCTCATATGCCACAAAACGGTTGAAGCTCCTGTTCAAAAATCATGCTCCGAAATCAACTTCTGTCACCTTAGTGATACATTTTGGGATAGTTCCTATACTTTAAAGCAGAAATTGGGGCACTTTAGAAATTTTCATTTTTGACCAAAATCGACAGGTCCGGGTCTTAGGGAATTTCTCATATGCCACAAAACGGTTGAAGCTCCTGTTCAAAAATTATGCTCCGAAATCAACTTCTGTCACCTTAGTGATACATTTTGGGATAGTTCCTATACTTTAAAGCAGAAATTGGGGCACTTTTGAAATTTTCATTTTTGACCAAAATCGACAGGTCCGGGGCTTAGGGAATTTCTCATATGCCACAAAACGGTTGAAGCTCCTGTTCAAAAATTATGCTCCATAATCAACTTCTGTCACCTTAGTGATACATTTTGGGACAGTACCTAAAGTTTAAATCAGAAATTGGGGCACTTTTGAAATTTTCATTTTTGACCAAAATCGACAGGTCCGGGGCTTAGGGAATTTCTCATATGCCACAAAACGGTTGAAGCTACTGTTCAAAAATTATGCTCTGAAATCAACTTCTGTCACCTTAGTGATACATTTTGGGATAGTACCTAAACTTTAAAGCAGAAATTGGGGCACTTTTGAAATTTTCATTTTTGACCAAAATCGACAGGTCCGGGGCTTAGGGAATTTATCATATGCCACAAAACAGTTGAAGCTACTGTTCAAAAATTATGCTCTGAAATCAACTTCTGTCACCTTAGTGATACATTTTGGGATAGTACCTAAAGTTTAAAGCAGAAATTGGGGCACTTTTTAAATTTTCATTTTTGACCAAAATCGACAGGTCCGGGGCTTATGGAATTTCTCATATGCCACAAAACGGTTGAAGCTACTGTTCAAAAATTATGCTCTGAAATCAACTTCTGTCACCTTAGTGATACATTTTGGGAAAGTACCTAAACTTTAAAGCAGAAATTGGGGCACTTTTGAAATTTTCATTTTTGACCAAAATCGCCAGGTCCGGGGCTTAGGGAATTTCTCATATGCCACAAAACGGTTGAAGCTACTGTTCAAAAATTATGCTCTGAAATCAACTTCTGTCACCTTAGTGATACATTTTGGGATAGTACCTAAAAATTAAAGCAGAAATTTGGACACTTTTGAAATTTTCATTTTTGACCAAAATCGACAGGTTCGGGGCTTAGGGAATTTCTCATATGCCACAAAATGGTTGAAGCTCCTGTTCAAAAATTATGCCTTGAAATCAACTTCTGTCACCTTAGTGATACATTTTGGGATAGTACCTAACTTTAAAGCAGAAATTGGGGCACTTTTGAAATTTTCATTTTTGACCAAAATCGACAGGACCAGGGCTTAGGGAATTTCTCATATGCCACAAAACGGTTGAAGCTCCTGTTCAAAAATTATGCTCCGAAATCAACTTCTGTCACCTTAGTGATACATTTTGGGATAGTTCCTATACTTTAAAGCAGAAATTGGGGCACTTTTGAAATTTTCATTTTTGACCAAAATCGACAGGTCCGGGGCTTAGGGAATTTCTCATATGCCACAAAACGGTTGAAGCTCCTGTTCAAAAATTATGCTCCGAAATCAACTTCTGTCACCTTAGTGATACATTTTGGGATAGTACCTAAAGTTTAAAGCAGAAATTGGGGCACTTTTGAAATTTTCATTTTTGACCAAAATCTACAGGTCTGGGGCTTAGGGAATTTCTCATATGCCACAAAACGGTTGAAGCTACTGTTCAAAAATTATGCTCTGAAATCAACTTCTGTCACCTTAGTGATACATTTTGGGAAAGTACCTAAACTTTAAAGCAGAAATTGGGGCACTTTTGAAATTTTCATTTTTGACCAAAATCGACAGGTCCGGGGCTTAGGGAATTTCTCATATGCCACAAAATGGTTGAAGCTACTGTTCAAAAATTATGCTCCGAAATCAACTTCTGTCACCTTAGTGATACATTTTGGGATAGTACCTAAACTTTAAAGCAGAAATTGGGGCACTTTTGAAATTTTCATTTTAGACCAAAATCTACAGGTCCGGGGCTTAGGGAATTTCTCATATGCCACAAAACGGTTGAAGCTACTGTTCAAAAATTATGCTCTGAAATCAACTTCTGTCACCTTCGTGATACATTTTGGGATAGTACCTAAAGTTTAAATCAGAAATTGGGTCACTTTTGAAATTTTCATTTTTGACCAAAATCGACAGGTCCGGGGCTTAGGGAATTTCTCATATGCCACAAAATGGTTGAAGCTACTGTTCAAAAATTATGCTCCGAAATCAACTTCTGTCACCTTAGTGATACATTTTGGGATAGTACCTAAACTTTAAAGCAGAAATTGGGGCACTTTTGAAATTTTCATTTTTGACCAAAATTGACAGGTCCGGGGCTTAGGGAATTTATCATATGCCATAAAACGGTTGAAGCTCCTGTTCAAAAATTATGCTCCGAAATCAACTTCTGTCACCTTAGTGATACATTTTGGGATAGTTCCTATAATTTAAAGCAGAAATTGGGGCACTTTTGAAATTTTCATTTTTGACCAAAATCGACAGGTCCGGGGCTTAGGGAATTTCTCATATGCCACAAAACGGTTGAAGCTCCTGTTCAAAAATTATGCTCCATAATCAACTTCTGTCACCTTAGTGATACATTTTGGGATAGTACCTAAAGTTTAAATCAGAAATTGGGGCACTTTTGAAATTTTCATTTTTGACCAAAATCGACAGGTCCGGGGCTTAGGGAATTTCTCATATGCCACAAAACGGTTGAAGCTACTGTTCAAAAATTATGCTCCGAAATCAACTTCTGTCACCTTAGTGATACATTTTGGGATAGTACCTAAAGTTTAAAGCAGATATTGGGGCACTTTTGAAATTTTCATTTTTGACCAAAATCGACAGGTCCGGGGCTTAGGGAATTTCTCATATGCCACAAAACGGTTGAAGCTCCTGTTCAAAAATTATGCTCCATAATCAACTTCTGTCACCTTAGTGATACATTTTGGGATAGTACCTAAAGTTTAAAGCAGAAATTGGGGCACTTTTGAAATTTTCATTTTTGACCAAAATCGACAGGTCCGGGGCTTAGGGAATTTATCATATGCCACAAAACGGTTGAAGCTCCTGTTCAAAAATCATGCTCCGAAATCAACTTCTGTCACCTTAGTGATACATTTTGGGAAAGTGCCTAAACTTTAAAGCAGAAATTGGGGCACTTTTCAAATTTTCATTTTTGACCAAAATCGACAGGTCCGGGGCTTAGGGAATTTCTCATATGCCACAAAACGGTTGAAGCTACTGTTCAAAAATTATGCTCCGAAATCAACTTCTGTCACCTTAGTGATACATTTTGGGATAGTACCTAAAGTTTAAAGCAGAAATTGGGGCACTTTTGAAATTTTCATTTTTGACCAAAATCGACAGGTCCGGGGCTTAGGGAATTTCTCATATGCCACAAAACGGTTGAAGCTACTGTTCAAAAATTATGCTCTGAAATCAACTTCTGTCACCTTAGTGATACATTTTGGGAAAGTACCTAAACTTTAAAGCAGAAATTGGGGCACTTTTGAAATTTTCATTTTTGACCAAAATCGCCAGGTCCGGGGCTTAGGGAATTTCTCATATGCCACAAAACGGTTGAAGCTCCTGTTCAAAATTTATGCTCCGAAATCAACTTCTGTCACCTTAGTGATACATTTTGGGATAGTACCTAAAGTTTAAAGCAGAAATTGGGGCACTTTTGAAATTTTCATTTTTGACCAAAATCGACAGGTCCGGGGCTTAGGGAATTTATCATATGCCACAAAACGGTTGAAGCTACTGTTCAAAAATTATGCTCTGAAATCAACTTCTGTCACCTTAGTGATACATTTTGGGAAAGTACCTAAACTTTAAAGCAGAAATTGGGGCACTTTTGAAATTTTCATTTTTGACCAAAATCGACAGGTTTAGGCTTAGGGAATTTATCATATGCCACAAAACAGTTGAAGCTACTGTTCAAAAATTATGCTCTGAAATCAACTTCTGTCACCTTAGTGATACATTTTGGGAAAGTACCTAAACTTTAAAGCAGAAATTGGGGCACTTTTGAAATTTTCATTTTTGACCAAAATCGACAGGTCCGGGGCTTAGGGAATTTCTCATATGCCACAAAACGGTTGAAGCTCCTGTTCAAAAATTATGCTCCATAATCAACTTCTGTCACCTTAGTGATACATTTTGGGATAGTACCTAAAGTTTAAATCAGAAATTGGGGCACTTTTGAAATTTTCATTTTTGACCAAAATCGACAGGTCCGGGGCTTAGGGAATTTCTCATATGCCACAAAACGGTTGAAGCTACTGTTCAAAAATTATGCTCCGAAATCAACTTCTGTCACCTTAGTGATACATTTTGGGATAGTACCTAAAGTTTAAAGCAGATATTGGGGCACTTTTGAAATTTTCATTTTTGACCAAAATCGACAGGTCCGGGGCTTAGGGAATTTCTCATATGCCACAAAACGGTTGAAGCTCCTGTTCAAAAATTATGCTCCATAATCAACTTCTGTCACCTTAGTGATACATTTTGGGATAGTACCTAAAGTTCAAAGCAGAAATTGGGGCACTTTTGAAATTTTCATTTTTGATCAAAATCGACAGGTCCGGGGCTTAGGGAATTTATCATATGCCACAAAACGGTTGAAGCTCCTGTTCAAAAATCATGCTCCGAAATCAACTTCTGTCACCTTAGTGATACATTTTGGGATAGTTCCTATACTTAAAAGCAGAAATTGGGGCACTTTAGAAATTTTCATTTTTGACCAAAATCGACAGGTCCGGGGCTTAGGGAATTTCTCATATGCCACAAAACGGTTGAAGCTCCTGTTCAAAAATTATGCTCCGAAATCAACTTCTGTCACCTTAGTGATACATTTTGGGATAGTTCCTATACTTTAAAGCAGAAATTGGGGCACTTTTGAAATTTTCATTTTTGACCAAAATCGACAGGTCCGGGGCTTAGGGAATTTCTCATATGCCACAAAACGGTTGAAGCTCCTGTTCAAAAATTATGCTCCATAATCAACTTCTGTCACCTTAGTGATACATTTTGGGATAGTACCTAAAGTTTAAATCAGAAATTGGGGCACTTTTGAAATTTTCATTTTTGACCAAAATCGACAGGTCCGGGGCTTAGGGAATTTCTCATATGCCACAAAATGGTTGAAGCTACTGTTCAAAAATTATGCTCCGAAATCAACTTCTGTCACCTTAGTGATACATTTTGGGATAGTACCTAAACTTTAAAGCAGAAATTGGGGCACTTTTGAAATTTTCATTTTTGACCAAAATCGACAGGTCCGGGGTTTAGGGAATTTCTCATATGCCACAAAACAGTTGAAGCTCCTGTTCAAAAATGATGCTCCGAAATCAACTTCTGTCACCTTAGTGATACATTTTGGGAAAGTGCCTAAACTTTAAAGCAGAAATTGGGGCACTTTTCAAATTTTCATTTTTGACCAAAATCGACAGGTCCGGGGCTTAGGGAATTTCTCATATGCCACAAAACGGTTGAAGCTACTGTTCAAAAATTATGCTCCGAAATCAACTTCTGTCACCTTAGTGATACATTTTGGGATAGTACCTAAAGTTTAAAGCAGAAATTGGGGCACTTTTGAAATTTTAATTTTTGACCAAAATCGACAGGTCCGGGGCTTAGGGAATTTCTCATATGCCACAAAACGGTTGAAGCTCCTGTTCAAAAATTATGCTCTGAAATCAACTTCTGTCACCTTAGTGATACATTTTGGGAAAGTACCTAAACTTTAAAGCAGAAATTGGGGCACTTTTGAAATTTTCATTTTTGACCAAAATCACCAGGTCCGGGGCTTAGGGAATTTCTCATATGCCACAAAACGGTTGAAGCTCCTGTTCAAAATTTATGCTCCGAAATCAACTTCTGTCACCTTAGTGATACATTTTTGGGATAGTACCTAAAGTTTAAAGCAGAAATTGGGGCACTTTTGAAATTTTCATTTTTGACCAAAATCGACAGGTCCGGGGCTTAGGGAATTTATCATATGCCACAAAACGGTTGAAGCTACTGTTCAAAAATTATGCTCTGAAATCAACTTCTGTCACCTTAGTGATACATTTTGGGAAAGTACCTAAACTTTAAAGCAGAAATTGGGGTACTTTTGAAATTTTCATTTTTGACCAAAATCGACAGGTCCGGGGCTTAGGGAATTTATCATATGCCACAAAACAGTTGAAGCTACTGTTCAAAAATTATGCTCTGAAATCAACTTCTG
Organism: Pseudophryne corroboree; assembly: GCF_028390025.1. Lineage (NCBI taxonomy): Eukaryota > Metazoa > Chordata > Amphibia > Anura > Myobatrachidae > Pseudophryne > Pseudophryne corroboree. The sequence continues at coordinate 98,504 of NW_026968093.1, read as the reverse complement.
TCACCTTAGTGATACATTTTGGGATAGTACCTAAACTTTAAAGCAGAAATTGGGGCACTTTTGAAATTTTCATTTTTGACCAAAATCGACAGGTCCGGGGCTTAGGGAATTTCTCATATGCCACAAAATGGTTGAAGCTACTGTTCAAAAATTATGCTCCGAAATCAACTTCTGTCACCTTAGTGATACATTTTGGGATAGTACCTAAAGATTAAAGCAGAAATTGGGGCACTTTTGAAATTTTCATTTTTGACCAAAATCGACAGGTCCGGGGCTTAGGGAATTTCTCATATGCCACAAAACGGTTGAAGCTCCTGTTCAAAAATTATGCTCCATAATCAACTTCTGTCACCTTAGTGATACATTTTGGGATAGTACCTAAAGTTTAAATCAGAAATTGGGGCACTTTTGAAATTTTCATTTTTGACCAAAATCGACAGGTCCGGGGCTTAGGGAATTTCTCATATGCCACAAAATGGTTGAAGCTCCTGTTCAAAAATTATGCTCCGAAATCAACTTCTGTCACCTTAGTGATACATTTTGGGATAGTACCTAAACTTTAAAGCAGAAATTGGGGCACTTTTGAAATTTTCATTTTTGACCAAAATCGACAGGTCCGGGGCTTAGGGAATTTCTCATATGCCACAAAACAGTTGAAGCTCCTGTTCAAAAATGATGCTCCGAAATCAACTTCTGTCACCTTAGTGATACATTTTGGGAAAGTGCCTAAACTTTAAAGCAGAAATTGGGGCACTTTTCAAATTTTCATTTTTGACCAAAATCGACAGGTCCGGGGCTTAGGGAATTTCTCATATGCCACAAAACGGTTGAAGCTACTGTTCAAAAATTATGCTCCGAAATCAACTTCTGTCACCTTAGTGATACATTTTGGGATAGTACCTAAAGTTTAAAGCAGAAATTGGGGCACTTTTGAAATTTTCATTTTTGACCAAAATCGACAGGTCCGGGGCTTAGGGAATTTCTCATATGCCACAAAACGGTTGAAGCTACTGTTCAAAAATTATGCTCTGAAATCAACTTCTGTCACCTTAGTGATACATTTTGGGAAAGTACCTAAACTTTAAAGCAGAAATTGGGGCACTTTTGAAATTTTCATTTTTGACCAAAATCGCCAGGTCCGGGGCTTAGGGAATTTCTCATATGCCACAAAACAGTTGAAGCTCCTGTTCAAAATTTATGCTCCGAATTCAACTTCTGTCACCTTAGTGATAAATTTTGGGATAGTACCTAAAGTTTAAAGCAGAAATTGGGGCACTTTTGAAATTTTCATTTTTGACCAAAATCGACAGGTCCGGGGCTTATGGAATTTCTCATATGCCACAAAACGGTTGAAGCTACTGTTCAAAAATTATGCTCTGAAATCAACTTCTGTCACCTTAGTGATACATTTTGGGAAAGTACCTAAACTTTAAAGCAGAAATTGGGGCACTTTTGAAATTTTCATTTTTGACCAAAATCGCCAGGTCCGGGGCTTAGGGAATTTCTCATTTGCCACAAAACGGTTGAAGCTACTGTTCAAAAATTATGCTCTGAAATCAACTTCTGTCACCTTAGTGATACATTTTGGGATAGTACCTAAAAATTAAAGCAGAAATTTGGACACTTTTGAAATTTTCATTTTTGACCAAAATCGACAGGTTCGGGGCTTAGGGAATTTCTCATATGCCACAAAATGGTTGAAGCTCCTGTTCAAAAATTATGCCTTGAAATCAACTTCTGTCACCTTAGTGATACATTTTGGGATAGTACCTAACTTTAAAGCAGAAATTGGGGCACTTTTGAAATTTTCATTTTTGACCAAAATCGACAGGACCAGGGCTTAGGGAATTTCTCATATGCCACAAAACGGTTGAAGCTCCTGTTCAAAAATTATGCTCCGAAATCAACTTCTGTCACCTTAGTGATACATTTTGGGATAGTACCTAAAGTTTAAAGCAGAAATTGGGGCACTTTTGAAATTTTCATTTTTGACCAAAATCTACAGGTCCGGGGCTTAGGGAATTTCTCATATGCCACAAAACGGTTGAAGCTCCTGTTCAAAAATTATGCTCCGAAATCAACTTCTGTCACCTTAGTGATACATTTTGGGATAGTACCTAAAGTTTAAATCAGAAATTGGGGCACTTTTGAAATTTTCATTTTTGACCAAAATCGACAGGTCCGGGGCTTAGGGAATTTCTCATATGCCACAAAATGGTTGAAGCTACTGTTCAAAAATTATGCTCCGAAATCAACTTCTGTCACTTTAGTGATACATTTTGGGATAGTACCTAAACTTTAAAGCAGAAATTGGGGCACTTTTGAAATTTTCATTTTTGACCAAAATCGACAGGTCCGGGGCTTAGGGAATTTCTCATATGCCACAAAACAGTTGAAGCTCCAGTTCAAAAATGATGCTCCGAAATCAACTTCTATCACCTTAGTGATACATTTTGGGAAAGTGCCTAAACTTTAAAGCAGAAATTGGGGCACTTTTCAAATTTTCATTTTTGACCAAAATCGACAGGTCCGGGGCTTAGGGAATTTCTCATATGCCACAAAACGGTTGAAGCTACTGTTCAAAAATTATGCTCCGAAATCAACTTCTGTCACCTTAGTGATACATTTTGGGATAGTACCTAAAGTTTAAAGCAGAAATTGGGGCACTTTTAAAATTTTCATTTTTGACCAAAATCGACAGGTCCGGGGCTTAGGGAATTTCTCATATGCCACAAAACGGTTGAAGCTACTGTTCAAAAATTATGCTCCGAAATCAACTTCTGTCACCTTAGTGATACATTTTGGGATAGTACCTAAAGTTTAAAGCAGAAATTGGGGCACTTTTGAAATTTTCATTTTTGACCAAAATCGACAGGTCCGGGGCTTAGGGAATTTCTCATATGCCACAAAACGGTTGAAGCTCCTGTTCAAAAATTATGCTCCATAATCAACTTCTGTCACCTTAGTGATACATTTTGGGATAGTACCTAAAGTTTAAAGCAGAAATTGGGGCACTTTTGAAATTTTCATTTTTGACCAAAATCGACAGGTCCGGGGCTTAGGGAATTTCTCATATGCCACAAAACGGTTGAAGCTCCTGTTCAAAAATTATGCTCCATAATCAACTTCTGTCACCTTAGTGATACATTTTGGGATAGTACCTAAAGTTCAAAGCAGAAATTGGGGCACTTTTGAAATTTTCATTTTTGACCAAAATCGACAGGTCCGGGGCTTAGGGAATTTATCATATGCCACAAAACGGTTGAAGCTCCTGTTCAAAAATCATGCTCCGAAATCAACTTCTGTCACCTTAGTGATACATTTTGGGATAGTTCCTATACTTTAAAGCAGAAATTGGGGCACTTTAGAAATTTTCATTTTTGACCAAAATCGACAGGTCCGGGGCTTAGGGAATTTCTCATATGCCACAAAACGGTTGAAGCTCCTGTTCAAAAATTATGCTCCGAAATCAACTTCTGTCACCTTAGTGATACATTTTGGGATAGTTCCTATACTTTAAAGCAGAAATTGGGGCACTTTTGAAATTTTCATTTTTGACCAAAATCGACAGGTCCGGGGCTTAGGGAATTTCTCATATGCCACAAAACGGTTGAAGCTCCTGTTCAAAAATTATGCTCCATAATCAACTTCTGTCACCTTAGTGATACATTTTGGGATAGTACCTAAAGTTTAAATCAGAAATTGGGGCACTTTTGAAATTTTCATTTTTGACCAAAATCGACAGGTCCGGGGCTTAGGGAATTTCTCATATGCCACAAAATGGTTGAAGCTACTGTTCAAAAATTATGCTCCGAAATCAACTTCTGTCACCTTAGTGATACATTTTGGGATAGTACCTAAACTTTAAAGCAGAAATTGGGGCACTTTTGAAATTTTCATTTTTGACCAAAATCGACAGGTCCGGGGTTTAGGGAATTTCTCATATGCCACAAAACAGTTGAAGCTCCTGTTCAAAAATGATGCTCCGAAATCAACTTCTGTCACCTTAGTGATACATTTTGGGAAAGTGCCTAAACTTTAAAGCAGAAATTGGGGCACTTTTCAAATTTTCATTTTTGACCAAAATCGACAGGTCCGGGGCTTAGGGAATTTCTCATATGCCACAAAACGGTTGAAGCTACTGTTCAAAAATTATGCTCCGAAATCAACTTCTGTCACCTTAGTGATACATTTTGGGATAGTACCTAAAGTTTAAAGCAGAAATTGGGGCACTTTTGAAATTTTCATTTTTGACCAAAATCGACAGGTCCGGGGCTTAGGGAATTTCTCATATGCCACAAAACGGTTGAAGCTACTGTTCAAAAATTATGCTCTGAAATCAACTTCTGTCACCTTAGTGATACATTTTGGGAAAGTACCTAAACTTTAAAGCAGAAATTGGGGCACTTTTGAAATTTTCATTTTTGACCAAAATCGCCAGGTCCGGGGCTTAGGGAATTTCTCATATGCCACAAAACGGTTGAAGCTCCTGTTCAAAATTTATGCTCCGAAATCAACTTCTGTCACCTTAGTGATACATTTTTGGGATAGTACCTAAAGTTTAAAGCAGAAATTGGGGCACTTTTGAAATTTTAATTTTTTACCAAAATCGACAGGTCCGGGGCTTAGGGAATTTATCATATGCCACAAAACGGTTGAAGCTACTGTTCAAAAATTATGCTCTGAAATCAACTTCTGTCACCTTATTGATACATTTTGGGAAAGTACCTAAACTTTAAAGCAGAAATTGGGGCACTTTTGAAATTTTCATTTTTGACCAAAATCGACAGGTCCGGGGCTTAGGGAATTTATCATATGCCACAAAACAGTTGAAGCTACTGTTCAAAAATTATGCTCTGAAATCAACTTCTGTCACCTTAGTGATACATTTTGGGATAGTACCTAAACTTTAAAGTAGAAATTGGGGCACTTTTGAAATTTTCATTTTTGACCAAAATCGACAGGTCCGGGGCTTAGGGAATTTCTCATATGCCACAAAATGGTTGAAGCTACTGTTCAAAAATTATGCTCCGAAATCAACTTCTGTCACCTTAGTGATACATTTTGGGATAGTACCTAAAGTTTAAATCAGAAATTGGGGCACTTTTGAAATTTTCATTTTTGACCAAAATCGACAGGTCCGGGGCTTAGGGAATTTCTCATATGCCACAAAATGGTTGAAGCTACTGTTCAAAAATTATGCTCCGAAATCAACTTCTGTCACCTTAGTGATACATTTTGGGATAGTACCTAAACTTTAAAGCAGAAATTGGGGCACTTTTGAAATTTTCATTTTTGACCAAAATCGACAGGTCCGGGGCTTAGGGAATTTCTCATATGCCACAAAACAGTTGAAGCTCCTGTTCAAAAATGATGCTCCGAAATCAACTTCTGTCACCTTAGTGATACATTTTGGGAAAGTGCCTAAACTTTAAAGCAGAAATTGGGGCACTTTTCAAATTTTCATTTTTGACCAAAATCGACAGGTCCGGGGCTTAGGGAATTTCTCATATGCCACAAAACGGTTGAAGCTACTGTTCAAAAATTATGCTCCGAAATCAACTTCTGTCACCTTAGTGATACATTTTGGGATAGTACCTAAAGTTTAAAGCAGAAATTGGGGCACTTTTGAAATTTTCATTTTTGACCAAAATCGACAGGTCCGGGGCTTAGGGAATTTCTCATATGCCACAAAACGGTTGAAGCTACTGTTCAAAAATTATGCTCTGAAATCAACTTCTGTCACCTTAGTGATACATTTTGGGAAAGTACCTAAACTTTAAAGCAGAAATTGGGGCACTTTTGAAATTTTCATTTTTGACCAAAATCGCCAGGTCCGGGGCTTAGGGAATTTCTCATATGCCACAAAACAGTTGAAGCTCCTGTACAAAATTTATGCTCCGAATTCAACTTCTGTCACCTTAGTGATAAATTTTGGGATAGTACCTAAAGTTTAAAGCAGAAATTGGGGCACTTTTGAAATTTTCATTTTTGACCAAAATCGACAGGTCCGGGGCTTATGGAATTTCTCATATGCCACAAAACGGTTGAAGCTACTGTTCAAAAATTATGCTCTGAAATCAACTTCTGTCACCTTAGTGATACATTTTGGGAAAGTACCTAAACTTTAAAGCAGAAATTGGGGCACTTTTGAAATTTTCATTTTAGACCAAAATCGCCAGGTCCGGGGCTTAGGGAATTTCTCATATGCCACAAAACGGTTGAAGCTACTGTTCAAAAATTATGCTCTGAAATCAACTTCTGTCACCTTAGTGATACATTTTGGGATAGTACCTAAAAATTAAAGCAGAAATTTGGACACTTTTGAAATTTTCATTTTTGACCAAAATCGACAGGTTCGGGGCTTAGGGAATTTCTCATATGCCACAAAATGGTTGAAGCTCCTGTTCAAAAATTATGCCTTGAAATCAACTTCTGTCACCTTAGTGATACATTTTGGGATAGTACCTAACTTTAAAGCAGAAATTGGGGCACTTTTGAAATTTTCATTTTTGACCAAAATCGACAGGACCAGGGCTTAGGGAATTTCTCATATGCCACAAAACGGTTGAAGCTCCTGTTCAAAAATTATGCTCCGAAATCAACTTCTGTCACCTTAGTGATACATTTTGGGATAGTACCTAAAGTTTAAAGCAGAAATTGGGGCACTTTTGAAATTTTCATTTTTGACCAAAATCTACAGGTCCGGGGCTTAGGGAATTTCTCATAAGCCACAAAACGGTTGAAGCTCCTGTTCAAAAATTATGCTCCGAAATCAACTTCTGTCACCTTAGTGATACATTTTGGGATAGTACCTAAAGTTTAAATCAGAAATTGGGGCACTTTTGAAATTTTCATTTTTGACCAAAATCGACAGGTCCGGGGCTTAGGGAATTTCTCATATGCCACAAAATGGTTGAAGCTACTGTTCAAAAATTATGCTCCGAAATCAACTTCTGTCACCTTAGTGATACATTTTGGGATAGTACCTAAACTTTAAAGCAGAAATTGGGGCACTTTTGAAATTTTCATTTTTGACCAAAATCGACAGGTCCGGGGCTTAGGGAATTTCTCATATGCCACAAAACAGTTGAAGCTCCAGTTCAAAAATGATGCTCCGAAATCAACTTCTATCACCTTAGTGATACATTTTGGGAAAGTGCCTAAACTTTAAAGCAGAAATTGGGGCACTTTTCAAATTTTCATTTTTGACCAAAATCGACAGGTCCGGGGCTTAGGGAATTTCTCATATGCCACAAAACGGTTGAAGCTACTGTTCAAAAATTATGCTCCGAAATCAACTTCTGTCACCTTAGTGATACATTTTGGGATAGTACCTAAAGTTTAAAGCAGAAATTGGGGCACTTTTGAAATTTTCATTTTTGACCAAAATCGACAGGCCCGGGGCTTAGGGAATTTCTCATATGCCACAAAATGGTTGAAGCTCCTGTTCAAAAATGATGCTCCGAAATCAACTTCAGTCACCTTAGTGATACATTTTGGGATAGTACCTAAAGTTTAAAGCAGAAATTGGGGCACTTTTGAAATTTTCATTTTTGACCAAAATCGACAGGTCCGGGGCTTAGGGAATTTCTCATATGCCACAAAACGGTTGAAGCTCCTGTTCAAAAATGATGCTCCGAAATCAACTTCTGTCACCTTAGTGATACATTTTGGGATAGTACCTAAAGTTTAAAGCAGAAATTGGGGCACTTTTGATATTTTCATTTTTGACCAAAATCGACAGGTCCGGGGCTTAGGGAATTTCTCATATGCCACAAAACGGTTGAAGCTCCTGTTCAAAAATGATGCTCCGAAATCAACTTCTGTCACCTTAGTGATACATTTTGGGATAGTACCTAAAGTTTAAAGCAGAAATTGGGGCACTTTTGATATTTTCATTTTTGACCAAAATCAACAGGTCCGGGGCTTAGGGAATTTCTCATATGCCACAAAACGGTTGAAGCTCCTGTTCAAAAATGATGCTCCGAAATCAACTTCTGTCACCTTAGTGATACATTTTGGGATAGTACCTAAAGTTTAAAGTAGAAATTGGGGCACTTTTGATATTTTCATTTTTGACCAAAATCGACAGGTCCGGGGCTTAGGGAATTTCTCATATGCCACAAAACGGTTGAAGCTCCTGTTCAAAAATGATGCTCCGAAATCAACTTCTGTCACCTTAGTGATACAATTTGGGATAGTACCTAAAGTTTAAAGCAGAAATTGGGGCACTTTTGATATTTTCATTTTTGACCAAAATCGACAGGTTCGGGGCATAGGGAATTTCTCATATGCCACAAAACGGTTGAAGCTCCTGTTCAAAAATGATGCTCCGAAATCAACTTCTGTCACCTTAGTGATACATTTTGGGATAGTACCTAAAGTTTAAAGCAGAAATTGGGGCACTTTTGAAATTTTCATTTTTGACCAAAATCGACAGGTCCGGGGCTTAGGGAATTTCTCATATGCCACAAAACGGTTGAAGCTCCTGTTCAAAAATGATGCTCCGAAATCAACTTCTGTCACCTTAGTGATACATTTTGGGATAGTACCTAAAGTTTAAAGCAGAAATTGGGGCACTTTTGATATTTTCATTTTTGACCAATATCGACAGGTCCTGGGCTTAGGGAATTTCTCATATGCCACAAAACGGTTGAAGCTCCTGTTAAAAAATGTTGCTCCGAAATCAACTTCTGTCACCTTAGTGATACATTTTGGGATAGTACCTAAAGTTTAAAGCAGAAATTGGGGCACTTTTGATATTTTAATTTTTGACCAAAATCGACAGGTCCGGGGCTTAGGGAATTTCTCATATGCCACAAAACGGTTGAAGCTCCTGTTAAAAAATGATGCTCCGAAATCAACTTCTGTCACCTTAGTGATACAATTTGGGATAGTACCGAAAGTTTAAAGCAGAAATTGGGGCACTTTTAAAATTTTCATTTTTGACCAAAATCGACAGGTCCGGGGCTTAGGGAATTTCTCATATGCCACAAAACGGTTGAAGCTCCTGTTCAAAAATGATGCTCTGAAATCAACTTCTGTCACCTTAGTGATACATTTTGGGATAGTACATAAAGTTTAAAGCAGAAATTGGGGCACTTTTGACATTTTCATTTTTGACCAATATCGACAGGTCCGGGGCTTAGGGAATTTCTCATATGCCACAAAACGGTTGAAGCTCCTGTTCAAAAATGATGCTCCGAAATCAACTTCTGTCACCTTAGTGATACATTTTGGGATAGTACCTAAAGTTTAAAGCAGAAATTGGGGCACTTTTGAAATTTTCATTTTTGACCAAAATCGACAGGTCCCGGGCTTAGGGAATTTCTCATATGCCACAAAATGGTTGAAGCTCCTGTTCAAAAATGATGCTCCAAAATCAACTTCTGTCACCTTAGTGATACAATTTGGGATAGTACCTAAAGTTTAAAGCAGAAATTGGGGCACTTTTGAAATTTTCATTTTTGACCAAAATCGACAGGTCCAGGGCTTAGGGAATTTCTCATATGCCACAAAACGGTTGAAGCTCCTGTTCAAAAATGATGCTCTGAAATCAACTTCTGTCACCTTAGTGATACATTTTGGGATAGTACCTAAAGTTTAAAGCAGAAATTGGGGCACTTTTGCAATTTTCATTTTTGACCAAAATCGACAGGTCCGGGGCTTAGGGAATTTCTCATATGCCACAAAACGGTTGAAGCTCCTGTTAAAAAATGATGCTCCGAAATCAACTTCTGTCACCTTAGTGGTACATTTTGGGATAGTACCTAAAGTTTAAAGCAGAAATTGGGGCACTTTTGATATTTACATTTTTGACCAAAATCGACAGGTCCGGGGCTTAGGGAATTTGTCATATGCCACAAAACGGTTGAAGCTCCTGTTCAAAAATGATGCTCCGAAATCAACTTCTGTCACCTTAGTGATACATTTTGGGATAGTACCTAAAGTTTAAAGCAGAAATTGGGGCACTTTTGATATTTTCATTTTTGACCAAAATCGACAGGTCCGGGGCTTAGGGAATTTCTCATATGCCACAAAACGGTTGAAGCTCCTGTTCAAAAATGATGCTCCGAAATTAACTTCTGTCACCTTAGTGATACATTTTGGGATAGTACCTAAAGTTTAAAGCAGAAATTGGGGCACTTTTGAAATTTTCATTTTTGACCAAAATCGACAGGTCCGGGGCTTAGGGAATTTCTCATATGCCACAAAACGGTTGAAGCTCCTGTTCAAAAATGATGCTCCGAAATCAACTTCTGTCACCTTAGTGATACATTTTGGGATAGTACCTAAAGTTTAAAGCAGAAATTGGGGCACTTTTGATATTTTCATTTTTGACCAAAATCGACAGGTCCGGGGCTTAGGGAATTTGTCATATGCCACAAAATGGTTGAAGCTCCTGTTCAAAAATGATGCTCCGAAATCAACTTCTGTCACCTTAGTGATACATTTTGGGATAGTACCTAAAGTTTAAAGCAGAAATTGGGGCACTTTTGATATTTTCATTTTTGACCAAAATCGACAGGTCCGGGGCTTAGGGAATTTCTCATATGCCACAAAACGGTTGAAGCTCCTGTTCAAAAATGATGCTCCGAAATCAACTTCTGTCACCTTAGTGATACATTTTGGGATAGTACCTAAAGTTTAAAGCAGAAATTGGGGCACTTTTGATATTTTCATTTTTGACCAATATCGACAGGTCCGGGGCTTAGGGAATTTCACATATGCCACAAAACGGTTGAAGCTCCTGTTCAAAAATGATGCTCCGAAATCAACTTCTGTCACCTTAGTGATACATTTTGGGATAGTACCTAAAGTTTAAAGCAGAAATTGGGGCACTTTTGAAATTTTCATTTTAGACCAAAATCGACAGGTCCGGGGCTTAGGGAATTTCTCATATGCCACAAAACGGTTGAAGCTCCTGTTCAAAAATGATGCTCCGAAATCAACTTCTGTCACCTTAGTGATACATTTTGGGATAGTACCTAAAGTTTAAAGCAGAAATTGGGGCACTTTTGAAATTTTCATTTTTGACCAAAATCGACAGGTCCGGGGCTTAGGGAATTTCTCATATGCCACAAAACGGTTGAAGCTCCTGTTAAAAAATGATGCTCCGAAATCAACTTCTGTCACCTTAGTGATACATTTTGGGATAGTACCTAAAGTTTAAAGCAGAAATTGGGGCACTTTTGAAATTTTCATTTTTGACCAAAATCGACAGGTCCGGGGCTTAGGGAATTTCTCATATGCCACAAAACGGTTGAAGCTCCTGTTCAAAAATGATGCTCCGAAATCAACTTCTGTCACCTTAGTGATACATTTTGGGATAGTACCTAAAGTTTAAAGCAGAAATTGGTGGCACTTTTGATATTTTCATTTTTGACCAAAATCGACAGGTCCGGGGCTTAGGGAATTTCTCATATGCCACAAAACGGTTGAAGCTCCTGTTCAAAAATGATGCTCCGAAATCAACTTCTGTCACCTTAGTGATACATTTTGGGATAGTACCTAAAGTTTAAAGCAGAAATTGGGGCACTTTTGAAATTTTCATTTTTGACCAAAATCGACAGGTCCGGGGCTTAGGGAATTTCTCATATGCCACAAAACGGTTGAAGCTCCTGTTCAAAAATGATGCTCCGAAATCAACTTCTGTCACCTTAGTGATACATTTTGGGATAGTACCTAAAGTTTAAAGCAGAAATTGGGGCACTTTTGATATTTTCATTTTTGACCAAAATCGACAGGTCCGGGGCTTAGGGAATTTCTCATATGCCACAAAACGGTTGAAGCTCCTGTTCAAAAATGATGCTCCGAAATCAACTTCTGTCACCTTAGTGATACATTTTGGGATAGTACCTAAAGTTTAAAGCAGAAATTGGGGCACTTTTGATATTTTCATTTTTGACCAATATCGACAGGTCCGGGGCTTAGGGAATTTCTCATATGCCACAAAACGGTTGAAGCTCCTGTTCAAAAATGATGCTCCGAAATCAACTTCTGTCACCTTAGTGATACATTTTGGGATAGTACCTAAAGTTTAAAGCAGAAATTGGGGCACTTTTGAAATTTTCATTTTAGACCAAAATCGACAGGTCCGGGGCTTAGGGAATTTCTCATATGCCACAAAACGGTTGAAGCTCCTGTTCAAAAATGATGCTCCGAAATCAACTTCTGTCACCTTAGTGATACATTTTGGGATAGTACCTAAAGTTTAAAGCAGAAATTGGGGCACTTTTGAAATTTTCATTTTTGACCAAAATCGACAGGTCCGGGGCTTAGGGAATTTCTCATATGCCACAAAACGGTTGAAGCTCCTGTTCAAAAATGATGCTCCGAAATCAACTTCTGTCACCTTAGTGATACATTTTGGGATAGTACCTAAAGTTTAAAGCAGAAATTGGGGCACTTTTGAAATTTTCTTTTTTGACCAAAATCGACAGGTCCGGGGCTTAGGGTATTTCTCATATGCCACAAAACGGTTGAAGCTCCTGATAAAAAATGATGCTCCGAAATCAACTTCTGTCACCTTAGTGATACATTTTGGGATAGTACCTAAAGTTTAAAGCAGAAATTGGGGCACTTTTGAAATTTTCATTTTTGACCAAAATCGACAGGTCCGGGGCTTAGGGGATTTCTCATATGCCACAAAACGGTTGAAGCTCCTGTTCAAAAATGATGCTCCAAAATCAACTTCTGTCACCTTAGTGATACATTTTGGGATAGTACCTAAAGTTTAAAGCAGAAATTGGGGAACTTTTGATATTTTCATTTTTGACCAATATCGACAGGTCCGGGGCTTAGGGAATTTCTCATATGCCACAAAACGGTTGAAGCTCCTGTTCAAAAATGATGCTCCGAAATCAACTTCTGTCACCTTAGTGATACATTTTGGGATAGTACCTAAAGTTTAAAGCAGAAATTGGGGCACTTTTGAAATTTTCATTTTTGACCAAAATCGACAGGCCCGGGGCTTAGGGAATTTCTCATATGCCACAAAATGGTTGAAGCTCCTGTTCAAAAATGATGCTCCGAAATCAACTTCAGTCACCTTAGTGATACATTTTGGGATAGTACCTAAAGTTTAAAGCAGAAATTGGGGCACTTTTGAAATTTTCATTTTTGACCAAAATCGACAGGTCCGGGGCTTAGGGAATTTCTCATATGCCACAAAACGGTTGAAGCTCCTGTTCAAAAATGATGCTCCGAAATCAACTTCTGTCACCTTAGTGATACATTTTGGGATAGTACCTAAAGTTTAAAGCAGAAATTGGGGCACTTTTGATATTTTCATTTTTGACCAAAATCGACAGGTCCGGGGCTTAGGGAATTTCTCATATGCCACAAAACGGTTGAAGCTCCTGTTCAAAAATGATGCTCCGAAATCAACTTCTGTCACCTTAGTGATACATTTTGGGATAGTACCTAAAGTTTAAAGCAGAAATTGGGGCACTTTTGATATTTTCATTTTTGACCAAAATCAACAGGTCCGGGGCTTAGGGAATTTCTCATATGCCACAAAACGGTTGAAGCTCCTGTTCAAAAATGATGCTCCGAAATCAACTTCTGTCACCTTAGTGATACATTTTGGGATAGTACCTAAAGTTTAAAGTAGAAATTGGGGCACTTTTGATATTTTCATTTTTGACCAAAATCGACAGGTCCGGGGCTTAGGGAATTTCTCATATGCCACAAAACGGTTGAAGCTCCTGTTCAAAAATGATGCTCCGAAATCAACTTCTGTCACCTTAGTGATACAATTTGGGATAGTACCTAAAGTTTAAAGCAGAAATTGGGGCACTTTTGAAATTTTCATTTTTGACCAAAATCGACAGGTCCGGGGCTTAGGGAATTTCTCATATGCCACAAAACGGTTGAAGCTCCTGTTCAAAAATGATGCTCCGAAATCAACTTCTGTCACCTTAGTGATACATTTTGGGATAGTACCTAAAGTTTAAAGCAGAAATTGGGGCACTTTTGATATTTTCATTTTTGACCAATATCGACAGGTCCTGGGCTTAGGGAATTTCTCATATGCCACAAAACGGTTGAAGCTCCTGTTAAAAAATGTTGCTCCGAAATCAACTTCTGTCACCTTAGTGATACATTTTGGGATAGTACCTAAAGTTTAAAGCAGAAATTGGGGCACTTTTGAAATTTTCATTTTTGACCAAAATCGACAGGTCCGGGGCTTAGGGAATTTCTCATATGCCACAAAACGGTTGAAGCTCCTGTTCAAAAATGATGCTCCGAAATCAACTTCTGTCACCTTAGTGATACATTTTGGGATAGTACCTAAAGTTTAAAGCAGAAATTGGGGCACTTTTGATATTTTCATTTTTGACCAATATCGACAGGTCCTGGGCTTAGGGAATTTCTCATATGCCACAAAACGGTTGAAGCTCCTGTTAAAAAATGATGCTCCGAAATCAACTTCTGTCACCTTAGTGATACAATTTGGGATAGTACCGAAAGTTTAAAGCAGAAATTGGGGCACTTTTAAAATTTTCATTTTTGACCAAAATCGACAGGTCCGGGGCTTAGGGAATTTCTCATATGCCACAAAACGGTTGAAGCTCCTGTTCAAAAATGATGCTCTGAAATCAACTTCTGTCACCTTAGTGATACATTTTGGGATAGTACATAAAGTTTAAAGCAGAAATTGGGGCACTTTTGACATTTTCATTTTTGACCAATATCGACAGGTCCGGGGCTTAGGGAATTTCTCATATGCCACAAAACGGTTGAAGCTCCTGTTCAAAAATGATGCTCCGAAATCAACTTCTGTCACCTTAGTGATACATTTTGGGATAGTACCTAAAGTTTAAAGCAGAAATTGGGGCACTTTTGAAATTTTCATTATTGACCAAAATCGACAGGTCCGGGGCTTAGGGAATTTCTCATTTTCCACAAAACGGTTGAAGCTCCTGTTCAAAAATGATGCTCCAAAATCAACTTCTGTCACCTTAGTGATACATTTTGGGATAGTACCTAAAGTTTAAAGCAGAAATTGGGGCACTTTTGATATTTTCATTTTTGACCAATATCGACAGGTCCGGGGCTTAGGGAATTTCTCATATGCCACAAAACGGTTGAAGCTCCTGTTCAAAAATGATGCTCCGAAATCAACTTCTGTCACCTTAGTGATACATTTTGGGATAGTACCTAAAGTTTAAAGCAGAAATTGGGGCACTTTTGAAATTTTCATTTTTGACCAAAATCGACAGGTCCCGGGCTTAGGGAATTTCTCATATGCCACAAAATGGTTGAAGCTCCTGTTCAAAAATGATGCTCCAAAATCAACTTCTGTCACCTTAGTGATACAATTTGGGATAGTACCTAAAGTTTAAAGCAGAAATTGGGGCACTTTTGAAATTTTCATTTTTGACCAAAATCGACAGGTCCGGGGCTTAGGGAATTTCTCATATGCCACAAAACGGTTGAAGCTCCTGTTCAAAAATGATGCTCTGAAATCAACTTCTGTCACCTTAGTGATACATTTTGGGATAGTACCTAAAGTTTAAAGCAGAAATTGGGGCACTTTTGAAATTTTCATTTTTGACCAAAATCGACAGGTCCGGGGCTTAGGGAATTTCTCATATGCCACAAAACGGTTGAAGCTCCTGTTAAAAAATGATGCTCCGAAATCAACTTCTGTCACCTTAGTGATACATTTTGGGATAGTACCTAAAGTTTAAAGCAGAAATTGGGGCACTTTTGATATTTTCATTTTTGACCAAAATCGACAGGTCCGGGGCTTAGGGAATTTGTCATATGCCACAAAACGGTTGAAGCTCCTGTTCAAAAATGATGCTCCGAAATCAACTTCTGTCACCTTAGTGATACATTTTGGGATAGTACCTAAAGTTTAAAGCAGAAATTGGGGCACTTTTGATATTTTCATTTTTGACCAAAATCGACAGGTCCGGGGCTTAGGGAATTTCTCATATGCCACAAAACGGTTGAAGCTCCTGTTCAAAAATGATGCTCCGAAATCAACTTCTGTCACCTTAGTGATACATTTTGGGATAGTACCTAAAGTTTAAAGCAGAAATTGGGGCACTTTTGAAATTTTCATTTTTGACCAAAATCGACAGGTCCGGGGCTTAGGGAATTTCTCATATGCCACAAAACGGTTGAAGCTCCTGTTCAAAAATGATGCTCCGAAATCAACTTCTGTCACCTTAGTGATACATTTTGGGATAGTACCTAAAGTTTAAAGCAGAAATTGGGGCACTTTTGATATTTTCATTTTTGACCAAAATCGACAGGTCCGGGGCTTAGGGAATTTGTCATATGCCACAAAATGGTTGAAGCTCCTGTTCAAAAATGATGCTCCGAAATCAACTTCTGTCACCTTAGTGATACATTTTGGGATAGTACCTAAAGTTTAAAGCAGAAATTGGGGCACTTTTGATATTTTCATTTTTGACCAAAATCGACAGGTCCGGGGCTTAGGGAATTTCTCATATGCCACAAAACGGTTGAAGCTCCTGTTCAAAAATGATGCTCCGAAATCAACTTCTGTCACCTTAGTGATACATTTTGGGATAGTACCTAAAGTTTAAAGCAGAAATTGGGGCACTTTTGATATTTTCATTTTTGACCAATATCGACAGGTCCGGGGCTTAGGGAATTTCTCATATGCCACAAAACGGTTGAAGCTCCTGTTCAAAAATGATGCTCCGAAATCAACTTCTGTCACCTTAGTGATACATTTTGGGATAGTACCTAAAGTTTAAAGCAGAAATTGGGGCACTTTTGAAATTTTCATTTTAGACCAAAATCGACAGGTCCGGGGCTTAGGGAATTTCTCATATGCCACAAAACGGTAGAAGCTCCTGTTCAAAAATGATGCTCCGAAATCAACTTCTGTCACCTTAGTGATACATTTTGGGATAGTACCTAAAGTTTAAAGCAGAAATTGGGGCACTTTTGAAATTTTCATTTTTGACCAAAATCGACAGGTCCGGGGCTTAGGGAATTTCTCATATGCCACAAAACGGTTGAAGCTCCTGTTAAAAAATGATGCTCCGAAATCAACTTCTGTCACCTTAGTGATACATTTTGGGATAGTACCTAAAGTTTAAAGCAGAAATTGGGGCACTTTTGAAATTTTCATTTTTGACCAAAATCGACAGGTCCGGGGCTTAGGGAATTTCTCATATGCCACAAAACGGTTGAAGCTCCTGTTCAAAAATGATGCTCCGAAATCAACTTCTGTCACCTTAGTGATACATTTTGGGATAGTACCTAAAGTTTAAAGCAGAAATTGGTGGCACTTTTGATATTTTCATTTTTGACCAAAATCGACAGGTCCGGGGCTTAGGGAATTTCTCATATGCCACAAAACGGTTGAAGCTCCTGTTCAAAAATGATGCTCCGAAATCAACTTCTGTCACCTTAGTGATACATTTTGGGATAGTACCTAAAGTTTAAAGCAGAAATTGGGGCACTTTTGAAATTTTCATTTTTGACCAAAATCGACAGGTCCGGGGCTTAGGGAATTTCTCATATGCCACAAAACGGTTGAAGCTCCTGTTCAAAAATGATGCTCCGAAATCAACTTCTGTCACCTTAGTGATACATTTTGGGATAGTACCTAAAGTTTAAAGCAGAAATTGGGGCACTTTTGATATTTTCATTTTTGACCAAAATCGACAGGTCCGGGGCTTAGGGAATTTGTCATATGCCACAAAATGGTTGAAGCTCCTGTTCAAAAATGATGCTCCGAAATCAACTTCTGTCACCTTAGTGATACATTTTGGGATAGTACCTAAAGTTTAAAGCAGAAATTGGGGCACTTTTGATATTTTCATTTTTGACCAAAATCGACAGGTCCGGGGCTTAGGGAATTTCTCATATGCCACAAAACGGTTGAAGCTCCTGTTCAAAAATGATGCTCCGAAATCAACTTCTGTCACCTTAGTGATACATTTTGGGATAGTACCTAAAGTTTAAAGCAGAAATTGGGGCACTTTTGATATTTTCATTTTTGACCAATATCGACAGGTCCGGGGCTTAGGGAATTTCTCATATGCCACAAAACGGTTGAAGCTCCTGTTCAAAAATGATGCTCCGAAATCAACTTCTGTCACCTTAGTGATACATTTTGGGATAGTACCTAAAGTTTAAAGCAGAAATTGGGGCACTTTTGAAATTTTCATTTTAGACCAAAATCGACAGGTCCGGGGCTTAGGGAATTTCTCATATGCCACAAAACGGTTGAAGCTCCTGTTCAAAAATGATGCTCCGAAATCAACTTCTGTCACCTTAGTGATACATTTTGGGATAGTACCTAAAGTTTAAAGCAGAAATTGGGGCACTTTTGAAATTTTCATTTTTTACCAAAATCGACAGGTCCGGGGCTTAGGGAATTTCTCATATGCCACAAAACGGTTGAAGCTCCTGTTCAAAAATGATGCTCCGAAATCAACTTCTGTCACCTTAGTGATACATTTTGGGATAGTACCTAAAGTTTAAAGCAGAAATTGGGGCACTTTTGAAATTTTCTTTTTTGACCAAAATCGACAGGTCCGGGGCTTAGGGTATTTCTCATATGCCACAAAACGGTTGAAGCTCCTGATAAAAAATGATGCTCCGAAATCAACTTCTGTCACCTTAGTGATACATTTTGGGATAGTACCTAAAGTTTAAAGCAGAAATTGGGGCACTTTTGATATTTTCATTTTTGACCAATATCGACAGGTCCGGGGCTTAGGGAATTTCTCATATGCCACAAAACGGTTGAAGCTCCTGTTCAAAAATGATGCTCCGAAATCAACTTCTGTCACCTTAGTGATACATTTTGGGATAGTACCTAAAGTTTAAAGCAGAAATTGGGGCACTGTTGAAATTTTCATTTTTGACCAAAATCGACAGGCCCGGGGCTTAGGGAATTTCTCATATGCCACAAAATGGTTGAAGCTCCTGTTCAAAAATGATGCTCCGAAATCAACTTCAGTCACCTTAGTGATACATTTTGGGATAGTACCTAAAGTTTAAAGCAGAAATTGGGGCACTTTTGAAATTTTCATTTTTGACCAAAATCGACAGGTCCGGGGCTTAGGGAATTTCTCATATGCCACAAAACGGTTGAAGCTCCTGTTAAAAAATGATGCTCCGAAATCAACTTCTGTCACCTTAGTGATACATTTTGGGATAGTACCTAAAGTTTAAAGCAGAAATTGGGGCACTTTTGATATTTTCATTTTTGACCAAAATCGACAGGTCCGGGGCTTAGGGAATTTCTCATATGCCACAAAACGGTTGAAGCTCCTGTTCAAAAATGATGCTCCGAAATCAACTTCTGTCACCTTAGTGATACATTTTGGGATAGTACCTAAAGTTTAAAGCAGAAATTGGGGCACTTTTGATATTTTCATTTTTGACCAAAATCGACAGGTCCGGGGCTTAGGGAATTTCTCATATGCCACAAAACGGTTGAAGCTCCTGTTCAAAAATGATGCTCCGAAATCAACTTCTGTCACCTTAGTGATACATTTTGGGATAGTACCTAAAGTTTAAAGCAGAAATTGGGGCACTTTTGATATTTTCATTTTTGACCAATATCGACAGGTCCGGGGCTTAGGGAATTTCTCATATGCCACAAAACGGTTGAAGCTCCTGTTCAAAAATGATGCTCCGAAATCAACTTCTGTCACCTTAGTGATACATTTTGGGATAGTACCTAAAGTTTAAAGCAGAAATTGGGGCACTTTTGAAATTTTCATTTTAGACCAAAATCGACAGGTCCGGGGCTTAGGGAATTTCTCATATGCCACAAAACGGTTGAAGCTCCTGTTCAAAAATGATGCTCCGAAATCAACTTCTGTCACCTTAGTGATACATTTTGGGATAGTACCTAAAGTTTAAAGCAGAAATTGGGGCACTTTTGAAATTTTCATTTTTTACCAAAATCGACAGGTCCGGGGCTTAGGGAATTTCTCATATGCCACAAAACGGTTGAAGCTCCTGTTCAAAAATGATGCTCCGAAATCAACTTCTGTCACCTTAGTGATACATTTTGGGATAGTACCTAAAGTTTAAAGCAGAAATTGGGGCACTTTTGAAATTTTCTTTTTTGACCAAAATCGACAGGTCCGGGGCTTAGGGTATTTCTCATATGCCACAAAACGGTTGAAGCTCCTGATAAAAAATGATGCTCCGAAATCAACTTCTGTCACCTTAGTGATACATTTTGGGATAGTACCTAAAGTTTAAAGCAGAAATTGGGGCACTTTTGATATTTTCATTTTTGACCAATATCGACAGGTCCGGGGCTTAGGGAATTTCTCATATGCCACAAAACGGTTGAAGCTCCTGTTCAAAAATGATGCTCCGAAATCAACTTCTGTCACCTTAGTGATACATTTTGGGATAGTACCTAAAGTTTAAAGCAGAAATTGGGGCACTGTTGAAATTTTCATTTTTGACCAAAATCGACAGGCCCGGGGCTTAGGGAATTTCTCATATGCCACAAAATGGTTGAAGCTCCTGTTCAAAAATGATGCTCCGAAATCAACTTCAGTCACCTTAGTGATACATTTTGGGATAGTACCTAAAGTTTAAAGCAGAAATTGGGGCACTTTTGAAATTTTCATTTTTGACCAAAATCGACAGGTCCGGGGCTTAGGGAATTTCTCATATGCCACAAAACGGTTGAAGCTCCTGTTAAAAAATGATGCTCCGAAATCAACTTCTGTCACCTTAGTGATACATTTTGGGATAGTACCTAAAGTTTAAAGCAGAAATTGGGGCACTTTTGATATTTTCATTTTTGACCAAAATCGACAGGTCCGGGGCTTAGGGAATTTCTCATATGCCACAAAACGGTTGAAGCTCCTGTTCAAAAATGATGCTCCGAAATCAACTTCTGTCACCTTAGTGATACATTTTGGGATAGTACCTAAAGTTTAAAGCAGAAACTGGGGCACTTTTGAAATTTTCATTTTTGACCAAAATCGACAGGTCCGGGGCTTAGGGAATTTCTCATATGCCACAAAACGGTTGAAGCTCCTGTTCAAAAATGATGCTCCGAAATCAACTTCTGTCACCTTAGTGATACATTTTGGGATAGTACCTAAAGTTTAAAGCAGAAATTGGGGCACTTTTGAAATTTTCATTTTTGACCAAAATCGACAGGTCCGGGGCTTAGGGAATTTCTCATATGCCACAAAACGGTTGAAGCTCCTGTTCAAAAATGATGCTCCGAAATCAACTTCTGTCACCTTAGTGATACATTTTGGGATAGTACCTAAAGTTTAAAGCAGAAATTGGGGCACTTTTGAAATTTTCATTTTTGACCAAAATCGACAGGTCCGGGGCTTAGGGAATTTCTCATATGCCACAAAACGGTTGAAGCTCCTGTTCAAAAATGATGCTCCGAAATCAACTTCTGTCACCTTAGTGATACATTTTGGGATAGTACCTAAAGTTTAAAGCAGAAACTGGGGCACTTTTGAAATTTTCATTTTTGACCAAAATCGACAGGTCCGGGGCTTAGGGAATTTCTCATATGCCACAAAACGGTTGAAGCTCCTGTTCAAAAATGATGCTCCGAAATCAACTTCTGTCACCTTAGTGATACATTTTGGGATAGTACCTAAAGTTTAAAGCAGAAATTGGGGCACTTTTGAAATTTTCATTTTTGACCAAAATCGACAGGTCCGGGGCTTAGGGAATTTCTCATATGCCACAAAACGGTTGAAGCTCCTGTTAAAAAATGTTGCTCCGAAATCAACTTCTGTCACCTTAGTGATACATTTTGGGATAGTACCTAAAGTTTAAAGCAGAAATTGGGGCACTTTTGAAATTTTCATTTTTGACCAAAATCAACAGGTCCGGGGCTTAGGGAATTTCTCATATGCCACAAAACGGTTGAAGCTCCTGTTCAAAAATGATGCTCCGAAATCAACTTCTGTCACCTTAGTGATACATTTTGGGATAGTACCTAAAGTTTAAAGCAGAAATTGGGGCACTTTTGAAATTTTCATTTTTGACCAAAATCGACAGGTCCCGGGCTTAGGGAATTTCTCATATGCCACAAAATGGTTGAAGCTCCTGTTCAAAAATGATGCTCCAAAATCAACTTCTGTCACCTTAGTGATACAATTTGGGATAGTACCTAAAGTTTAAAGCAGAAATTGGGGCACTTTTGAAATTTTCATTTTTGACCAAAATCGACAGGTCCGGGGCTTAGGGAATTTCTCATATGCCACAAAACGGTTGAAGCTCCTGTTCAAAAATGATGCTCTGAAATCAACTTCTGTCACCTTAGTGATACATTTTGGGATAGTACCTAAAGTTTAAAGCAGAAATTGGGGCACTTTTGAAATTTTCATTTTTGACCAAAATCGACAGGTCCGGGGCTTAGGGAATTTCTCATATGCCACAAAACGGTTGAAGCTCCTGTTAAAAAATGATGCTCCGAAATCAACTTCTGTCACCTTAGTGATACATTTTGGGATAGTACCTAAAGTTTAAAGCAGAAATTGGGGCACTTTTGATATTTTCATTTTTGACCAAAATCGACAGGTCCGGGGCTTAGGGAATTTCTCATATGCCACAAAACGGTTGAAGCTCCTGTTCAAAAATGATGCTCCGAAATCAACTTCTGTCACCTTAGTGATACATTTTGGGATAGTACCTAAAGTTTAAAGCAGAAATTGGGGCACTTTTGAAATTTTCATTTTTGACCAAAATCGACAGGTCCGGGGCTTAGGGGATTTCTCATATGCCACAAAACGGTTGAAGCTCCTGTTCAAAAATGATGCTCCAAAATCAACTTCTGTCACCTTAGTGATACATTTTGGGATAGTACCTAAAGTTTAAAGCAGAAATTGGGGCACTTTTGATATTTTCATTTTTGACCAATATCGACAGGTCCTGGGCTTAGGGAATTTCTCATATGCCACAAAACGGTTGAAGCTCCTGTTAAAAAATGATGCTCCGAAATCAACTTCTGTCACCTTAGTGATACATTTTGGGATAGTACCTAAAGTTTAAAGCAGAAATTGGGGCACTTTTGATATTTTAATTTTTGACCAAAATCGACAGGTCCGGGGCTCAGGGAATTTCTCATATGCCACAAAACGGTTGAAGCTCCTGTTAAAAAATGATGCTCCGAAATCAACTTCTGTCACCTTAGTGATACATTTTGGGATAGTACCTAAAGTTTAAAGCAGAAATTGGGGCACTTTTGATATTTTCATTTTTGACCAATATCGACAGGTCCGGGGCTTAGGGAATTTCTCATATGCCACAAAACGGTTGAAGCTCCTGTTCAAAAATGATGCTCCGAAATCAACTTCTGTCACCTTAGTGATACGTTTTGTGATAGTACCTAAAGTTTTAAAGCAGAAATTGGGGCACTTTTGATATTTTCATTTTTGACCAAAATCGACAGGTTCGGGGCATAGGGAATTTCTCATATGCCACAAAACGGTTGAAGCTCCTGTTCAAAAATGATGCTCCGAAATCAACTTCTGTCACCTTAGTGATACATTTTGGGATAGTACCTAAAGTTTAAAGCAGAAATTGGGGCACTTTTGAAATTTTCATTTTTGACCAAAATCGACAGGTCCGGGGCTTAGGGAATTTCTCATATGCCACAAAACGGTTGAAGCTCCTGTTCAAAAATGATGCTCCGAAATCAACTTCTGTCACCTTAGTGATACATTTTGGGATAGTACCTAAAGTTTAAAGCAGAAATTGGGGCACTTTTGATATTTTCATTTTTGACCAATATCGACAGGTCCTGGGCTTAGGGAATTTCTCATATGCCACAAAACGGTTGAAGCTCCTGTTAAAAAATGTTGCTCCGAAATCAACTTCTGTCACCTTAGTGATACATTTTGGGATAGTACCTAAAGTTTAAAGCAGAAATTGGGGCACTTTTGATATTTTAATTTTTGACCAAAATCGACAGGTCCGGGGCTTAGGGAATTTCTCATATGCCACAAAACGGTTGAAGCTCCTGTTCAAAAATGATGCTCCGAAATCAACTTCTGTCACCTTAGTGATACAATTTGGGATAGTACCGAAAGTTTAAAGCAGAAATTGGGGCACTTTTAAAATTTTCATTTTTGACCAAAATCGACAGGTCCGGGGCTTAGGGAATTTCTCATATGCCACAAAACGGTTGAAGCTCCTGTTCAAAAATGATGCTCTGAAATCAACTTCTGTCACCTTAGTGATACATTTTGGGATAGTACATAAAGTTTAAAGCAGAAATTGGGGCACTTTTGACATTTTCATTTTTGACCAATATCGACAGGTCCGGGGCTTAGGGAATTTCTCATATGCCACAAAACGGTTGAAGCTCCTGTTCAAAAATGATGCTCCGAAATCAACTTCTGTCACCTTAGTGATACGTTTTGTGATAGTACCTAAAGTTTAAAGCAGAAATTGGGGCACTTTTGATATTTTCATTTTTGACCAAAATCGACAGGTTCGGGGCATAGGGAATTTCTCATATGCCACAAAACGGTTGAAGCTCCTGTTCAAAAATGATGCTCCGAAATCAACTTCTGTCACCTTAGTGATACATTTTGGGATAGTACCTAAAGTTTAAAGCAGAAATTGGGGCACTTTTGAAATTTTCATTTTTGACCAAAATCGACAGGTCCGGGGCTTAGGGAATTTCTCATATGCCACAAAACGGTTGAAGCTCCTGTTCAAAAATGATGCTCCGAAATCAACTTCTGTCACCTTAGTGATACATTTTGGGATAGTACCTAAAGTTTAAAGCAGAAATTGGGGCACTTTTGATATTTTCATTTTTGACCAATATCGACAGGTCCTGGGCTTAGGGAATTTCTCATATGCCACAAAACGGTTGAAGCTCCTGTTAAAAAATGTTGCTCCGAAATCAACTTCTGTCACCTTAGTGATACATTTTGGGATAGTACCTAAAGTTTAAAGCAGAAATTGGGGCACTTTTGATATTTTAATTTTTGACCAAAATCGACAGGTCCGGGGCTTAGGGAATTTCTCATATGCCACAAAACGGTTGAAGCTCCTGTTCAAAAATGATGCTCCGAAATCAACTTCTGTCACCTTAGTGATACAATTTGGGATAGTACCGAAAGTTTAAAGCAGAAATTGGGGCACTTTTAAAATTTTCATTTTTGACCAAAATCGACAGGTCCGGGGCTTAGGGAATTTCTCATATGCCACAAAACGGTTGAAGCTCCTGTTCAAAAATGATGCTCTGAAATCAACTTCTGTCACCTTAGTGATACATTTTGGGATAGTACATAAAGTTTAAAGCAGAAATTGGGGCACTTTTGACATTTTCATTTTTGACCAATATCGACAGGTCCGGGGCTTAGGGAATTTCTCATATGCCACAAAACGGTTGAAGCTCCTGTTCAAAAATGATGCTCCGAAATCAACTTCTGTCACCTTAGTGATACATTTTGGGATAGTACCTAAAGTTTAAAGCAGAAATTGGGGCACTTTTGAAATTTTCATTATTGACCAAAATCGACAGGTCCGGGGCTTAGGGAATTTCTCATTTTCCACAAAACGGTTGAAGCTCCTGTTCAAAAATGATGCTCCAAAATCAACTTCTGTCACCTTAGTGATACATTTTGGGATAGTACCTAAAGTTTAAAGCAGAAATTGGGGCACTTTTGATATTTTCATTTTTGACCAATATCGACAGGTCCGGGGCTTAGGGAATTTCTCATATGCCACAAAACGGTTGAAGCTCCTGTTAAAAAATGTTGCTCCGAAATCAACTTCTGTCACCTTAGTGATACATTTTGGGATAGTACCTAAAGTTTAAAGCAGAAATTGGGGCACTTTTGAAATTTTCATTTTTGACCAAAATCGACAGGTCCGGGGCTTAGGGAATTTCTCATATGCCACAAAACGGTTGAAGCTCCTGTTCAAAAATGATGCTCCGAAATCAACTTCTGTCACCTTAGTGATACATTTTGGGATAGTACCTAAAGTTTAAAGCAGAAATTGGGGCACTTTTGAAATTTTCATTTTTGACCAAAATCGACAGGTCCCGGGCTTAGGGAATTTCTCATATGCCACAAAATGGTTGAAGCTCCTGTTCAAAAATGATGCTCCACAATCAACTTCTGTCACCTTAGTGATACAATTTGGGATAGTACCTAAAGTTTAAAGCAGAAATTGGGGCACTTTTGAAATTTTCATTTTTGACCAAAATCGACAGGTCCGGGGCTTAGGGAATTTCTCATATGCCACAAAACGGTTGAAGCTCCTGTTCAAAAATGATGCTCCGAAATCAACTTCTGTCACCTTAGTGATACATTTTGGGATAGTACCTAAAGTTTAAAGCAGAAATTGGGGCACTTTTGATATTTTCATTTTTGACCAAAATCGACAGGTCCGGGGCTTAGGGAATTTGTCATATGCCACAAAACGGTTGAAGCTCCTGTTCAAAAATGATGCTCCGAAATCAACTTCTGTCACCTTAGTGATACATTTTGGGATAGTACCTAAAGTTTAAAGCAGAAATTGGGGCACTTTTGATATTTTCATTTTTGACCAAAATCGACTGGTCCGGGGATTAGGGAATTTCTCATATGCCACAAAACGGTTGAAGCTCCTGTTCAAAAATGATGCTCCGAAATCAACTTCTGTCACCTTAGTGATACATTTTGGGATAGTACCTAAAGTTTAAAGCAGAAATTGGGGCACTTTTGAAATTTTCATTTTTGACCAAAATCGACAGGTCCGGGGCTTAGGGAATTTCTCATATGCCACAAAACGGTTGAAGCTCCTGTTCAAAAATGATGCTCCGAAATCAACTTCTGTCACCTTAGTGATACATTTTGGGATAGTACCTAAAGTTTAAAGCAGAAATTGGGGCACTTTTGATATTTTCATTTTTGACCAAAATCGACAGGTCCGGGGGCTTAGGGAATTTGTCATATGCCACAAAATGGTTGAAGCTCCTGTTCAAAAATGATGCTCCGAAATCAACTTCTGTCACCTTAGTGATACATTTTGGGATAGTACCTAAAGTTTAAAGCAGAAATTGGGGCACTTTTGATATTTTCATTTTTGACCAAAATCGACAGGTCCGGGGCTTAGGGAATTTCTCATATGCCACAAAACGGTTGAAGCTCCTGTTCAAAAATGATGCTCCGAAATCAACTTCTGTCACCTTAGTGATACATTTTGGGATAGTACCTAAAGTTTAAAGCAGAAATTGGGGCACTTTTGATATTTTCATTTTTGACCAATATCGACAGGTCCGGGGCTTAGGGAATTTCTCATATGCCACAAAACGGTTGAAGCTCCTGTTCAAAAATGATGCTCCGAAATCAACTTCTGTCACCTTAGTGATACATTTTGGGATAGTACCTAAAGTTTAAAGCAGAAATTGGGGCACTTTTGAAATTTTCATTTTAGACCAAAATCGACAGGTCCGGGGCTTAGGGAATTTCTCATATGCCACAAAACGGTTGAAGCTCCTGTTCAAAAATGATGCTCCGAAATCAACTTCTGTCACCTTAGTGATACATTTTGGGGATAGTACCTAAAGTTTAAAGCAGAAATTGGGGCACTTTTGAAATTTTCATTTTTGACCAAAATCGACAGGTCCGGGGCTTAGGGAATTTCTCATATGCCACAAAACGGTTGAAGCTCCTGTTAAAAAATGATGCTCCGAAATCAACTTCTGTCACCTTAGTGATACATTTTGGGATAGTACCTAAAGTTTAAAGCAGAAATTGGGGCACTTTTGAAATTTTCATTTTTGACCAAAATCGACAGGTCCGGGGCTTAGGGAATTTCTCATATGCCACAAAACGGTTGAAGCTCCTGTTAAAAAATGATGCTCCGAAATCAACTTCTGTCACCTTAGTGATACATTTTGGGATAGTACCTAAAGTTTAAAGCAGAAATTGGGGCACTTTTGATATTTTCATTTTTGACCAAAATCGACAGGTCCGGGGCTTAGGGAATTTGTCATATGCCACAAAACGGTTGAAGCTCCTGTTCAAAAATGATGCTCCGAAATCAACTTCTGTCACCTTAGTGATACATTTTGGGATAGTACCTAAAGTTTAAAGCAGAAATTGGGGCACTTTTGATATTTTCATTTTTGACCAAAATCGACAGGTCCGGGGCTTAGGGAATTTCTCATATGCCACAAAACGGTTGAAGCTCCTGTTCAAAAATGATGCTCCGAAATCAACTTCTGTCACCTTAGTGATACATTTTGGGATAGTACCTAAAGTTTAAAGCAGAAATTGGGGCACTTTTGAAATTTTCATTTTTGACCAAAATCGACAGGTCCGGGGCTTAGGGAATTTCTCATATGCCACAAAACGGTTGAAGCTCCTGTTCAAAAATGATGCTCCGAAATCAACTTCTGTCACCTTAGTGATACATTTTGGGATAGTACCTAAAGTTTAAAGCAGAAATTGGGGCACTTTTGATATTTTCATTTTTGACCAAAATCGACAGGTCCGGGGCTTAGGGAATTTGTCATATGCCACAAAATGGTTGAAGCTCCTGTTCAAAAATGATGCTCCGAAATCAACTTCTGTCACCTTAGTGATACATTTTGGGATAGTACCTAAAGTTTAAAGCAGAAATTGGGGCACTTTTGATATTTTCATTTTTGACCAAAATCGACAGGTCCGGGGCTTAGGGAATTTCTCATATGCCACAAAACGGTTGAAGCTCCTGTTCAAAAATGATGCTCCGAAATCAACTTCTGTCACCTTAGTGATACATTTTGGGATAGTACCTAAAGTTTAAAGCAGAAATTGGGGCACTTTTGATATTTTCATTTTTGACCAATATCGACAGGTCCGGGGCTTAGGGAATTTCTCATATGCCACAAAACGGTTGAAGCTCCTGTTCAAAAATGATGCTCCGAAATCAACTTCTGTCACCTTAGTGATACATTTTGGGATAGTACCTAAAGTTTAAAGCAGAAATTGGGGGCACTTTTGAAATTTTCATTTTAGACCAAAATCGACAGGTCCGGGGCTTAGGGAATTTCTCATATGCCACAAAACGGTTGAAGCTCCTGTTCAAAAATGATGCTCCGAAATCAACTTCTGTCACCTTAGTGATACATTTTGGGATAGTACCTAAAGTTTAAAGCAGAAATTGGGGCACTTTTGAAATTTTCATTTTTGACCAAAATCGACAGGTCCGGGGCTTAGGGAATTTCTCATATGCCACAAAACGGTTGAAGCTCCTGTTAAAAAATGATGCTCCGAAATCAACTTCTGTCACCTTAGTGATACATTTTGGGATAGTACCTAAAGTTTCAAGCAGAAATTGGGGCACTTTTGATATTTTCATTTTTGACCAAAATCGACAGGTCCGGGGCTTAGGGAATTTCTCATATGCCACAAAACGGTTGAAGCTCCTGTTCAAAAATGATGCTCCGAAATCAACTTCTGTCACCTTAGTGATACATTTTGGGATAGTACCTAAAGTTTAAAGCAGAAATTGGGGGCACTTTTGAAATTTTCATTTTTGACCAAAATCGACAGGTCCGGGGCTTAGGGAATTTCTCATATGCCACAAAACGGTTGAAGCTCCTGTTCAAAAATGATGCTCCGAAATCAACTTCTGTCACCTTAGTGATACATTTTGGGATAGTACCTAAAGTTTAAAGCAGAAATTGGGGCACTTTTGATATTTTCATTTTTGACCAATATCGACAGGTCCGGGGCTTAGGGAATTTCTCATATGCCACAAAACGGTTGAAGCTCCTGTTCAAAAATGATGCTCCGAAATCAACTTCTGTCACCTTAGTGATACGTTTTGTGATAGTACCTAAAGTTTAAAGCAGAAATTGGGGCACTTTTGATATTTTCATTTTTGACCAAAATCGACAGGTTTGGGGCATAGGGAATTTCTCATATGCCACAAAACGGTTGAAGCTCCTGTTCAAAAATGATGCTCCGAAATCAACTTCTGTCACCTTAGTGATACATTTTGGGATAGTACCTAAAGTTTAAAGCAGAAATTGGGGCACTTTTGATATTTTAATTTTTGACCAAAATCGACAGGTCCGGGGCTTAGGGAATTTCTCATATGCCACAAAACGGTTGAAGCTCCTGTTCAAAAATGATGCTCCGAAATCAACTTCTGTCACCTTAGTGATACAATTTGGGATAGTACCGAAAGTTTAAAGCAGAAATTGGGGCACTTTTAAAATTTTCATTTTTGACCAAAATCGACAGGTCCGGGGCTTAGGGAATTTCTCATATGCCACAAAACGGTTGAAGCTCCTGTTCAAAAATGATGCTCTGAAATCAACTTCTGTCACCTTAGTGATACATTTTGGGATAGTACATAAAGTTTAAAGCAGAAATTGGGGCACTTTTGACATTTTCATTTTTGACCAATATCGACAGGTCCGGGGCTTAGGGAATTTCTCATATGCCACAAAACGGTTGAAGCTCCTGTTCAAAAATGATGCTCCGAAATCAACTTCTGTCACCTTAGTGATACATTTTGGGATAGTACCTAAAGTTTAAAGCAGAAATTGGGGCACTTTTGAAATTTTCATTATTGACCAAAATCGACAGGTCCGGGGCTTAGGGAATTTCTCATTTTCCACAAAACGGTTGAAGCTCCTGTTCAAAAATGATGCTCCAAAATCAACTTCTGTCACCTTAGTGATACATTTTGGGATAGTACCTAAAGTTTAAAGCAGAAATTGGGGCACTTTTGATATTTTCATTTTTGACCAATATCGACAGGTCCGGGGCTTAGGGAATTTCTCATATGCCACAAAACGGTTGAAGCTCCTGTTAAAAAATGTTGCTCCGAAATCAACTTCTGTCACCTTAGTGATACATTTTGGGATAGTACCTAAAGTTTAAAGCAGAAATTGGGGCACTTTTGAAATTTTCATTTTTGACCAAAATCGACAGGTCCGGGGCTTAGGGAATTTCTCATATGCCACAAAACGGTTGAAGCTCCTGTTCAAAAATGATGCTCCGAAATCAACTTCTGTCACCTTAGTGATACATTTTGGGATCCTAAAGTTTAAAGCAGAAATTGGGGCACTTTTGAAATTTTCATTTTTGACCAAAATCGACAGGTCCCGGGCTTAGGGAATTTCTCATATGCCACAAAATGGTTGAAGCTCCTGTTCAAAAATGATGCTCCACAATCAACTTCTGTCACCTTAGTGATACAATTTGGGATAGTACCTAAAGTTTAAAGCAGAAATTGGGGCACTTTTGAAATTTTCATTTTTGACCAAAATCGACAGGTCCGGGGCTTAGGGAATTTCTCATATGCCACAAAACGGTTGAAGCTCCTGTTCAAAAATGATGCTCCGAAATCAACTTCTGTCACCTTAGTGATACATTTTGGGATAGTACCTAAAGTTTAAAGCAGAAATTGGGGCACTTTTGATATTTTCATTTTTGACCAAAATCGACAGGTCCGGGGCTTAGGGAATTTGTCATATGCCACAAAACGGTTGAAGCTCCTGTTCAAAAATGATGCTCCGAAATCAACTTCTGTCACCTTAGTGATACATTTTGGGATAGTACCTAAAGTTTAAAGCAGAAATTGGGGCACTTTTGATATTTTCATTTTTGACCAAAATCGACTGGTCCGGGGATTAGGGAATTTCTCATATGCCACAAAACGGTTGAAGCTCCTGTTCAAAAATGATGCTCCGAAATCAACTTCTGTCACCTTAGTGATACATTTTGGGATAGTACCTAAAGTTTAAAGCAGAAATTGGGGCACTTTTGAAATTTTCATTTTTGACCAAAATCGACAGGTCCGGGGCTTAGGGAATTTCTCATATGCCACAAAACGGTTGAAGCTCCTGTTCAAAAATGATGCTCCGAAATCAACTTCTGTCACCTTAGTGATACATTTTGGGATAGTACCTAAAGTTTAAAGCAGAAATTGGGGCACTTTTGATATTTTCATTTTTGACCAAAATCGACAGGTCCGGGGCTTAGGGAATTTGTCATATGCCACAAAATGGTTGAAGCTCCTGTTCAAAAATGATGCTCCGAAATCAACTTCTGTCACCTTAGTGATACATTTTGGGATAGTACCTAAAGTTTAAAGCAGAAATTGGGGCACTTTTGATATTTTCATTTTTGACCAAAATCGACAGGTCCGGGGCTTAGGGAATTTCTCATATGCCACAAAACGGTTGAAGCTCCTGTTCAAAAATGATGCTCCGAAATCAACTTCTGTCACCTTAGTGATACATTTTGGGATAGTACCTAAAGTTTAAAGCAGAAATTGGGGCACTTTTGATATTTTCATTTTTGACCAATATCGACAGGTCCGGGGCTTAGGGAATTTCTCATATGCCACAAAACGGTTGAAGCTCCTGTTCAAAAATGATGCTCCGAAATCAACTTCTGTCACCTTAGTGATACATTTTGGGATAGTACCTAAAGTTTAAAGCAGAAATTGGGGCACTTTTGAAATTTTCATTTTAGACCAAAATCGACAGGTCCGGGGCTTAGGGAATTTCTCATATGCCACAAAACGGTTGAAGCTCCTGTTCAAAAATGATGCTCCGAAATCAACTTCTGTCACCTTAGTGATACATTTTGGGATAGTACCTAAAGTTTAAAGCAGAAATTGGGGCACTTTTGAAATTTTCATTTTTGACCAAAATCGACAGGTCCGGGGCTTAGGGAATTTCTCATATGCCACAAAACGGTTGAAGCTCCTGTTAAAAAATGATGCTCCGAAATCAACTTCTGTCACCTTAGTGATACATTTTGGGATAGTACCTAAAGTTTAAAGCAGAAATTGGGGCACTTTTGAAATTTTCATTTTTGACCAAAATCGACAGGTCCGGGGCTTAGGGAATTTCTCATATGCCACAAAACGGTTGAAGCTCCTGTTAAAAAATGATGCTCCGAAATCAACTTCTGTCACCTTAGTGATACATTTTGGGATAGTACCTAAAGTTTAAAGCAGAAATTGGGGCACTTTTGATATTTTCATTTTTGACCAAAATCGACAGGTCCGGGGCTTAGGGAATTTGTCATATGCCACAAAACGGTTGAAGCTCCTGTTCAAAAATGATGCTCCGAAATCAACTTCTGTCACCTTAGTGATACATTTTGGGATAGTACCTAAAGTTTAAAGCAGAAATTGGGGCACTTTTGATATTTTCATTTTTGACCAAAATCGACAGGTCCGGGGCTTAGGGAATTTCTCATATGCCACAAAACGGTTGAAGCTCCTGTTCAAAAATGATGCTCCGAAATCAACTTCTGTCACCTTAGTGATACATTTTGGGATAGTACCTAAAGTTTAAAGCAGAAATTGGGGCACTTTTGAAATTTTCATTTTTGACCAAAATCGACAGGTCCGGGGCTTAGGGAATTTCTCATATGCCACAAAACGGTTGAAGCTCCTGTTCAAAAATGATGCTCCGAAATCAACTTCTGTCACCTTAGTGATACATTTTGGGATAGTACCTAAAGTTTAAAGCAGAAATTGGGGCACTTTTGATATTTTCATTTTTGACCAAAATCGACAGGTCCGGGGCTTAGGGAATTTGTCATATGCCACAAAATGGTTGAAGCTCCTGTTCAAAAATGATGCTCCGAAATCAACTTCTGTCACCTTAGTGATACATTTTGGGATAGTACCTAAAGTTTAAAGCAGAAATTGGGGCACTTTTGATATTTTCATTTTTGACCAAAATCGACAGGTCCGGGGCTTAGGGAATTTCTCATATGCCACAAAACGGTTGAAGCTCCTGTTCAAAAATGATGCTCCGAAATCAACTTCTGTCACCTTAGTGATACATTTTGGGATAGTACCTAAAGTTTAAAGCAGAAATTGGGGCACTTTTGATATTTTCATTTTTGACCAATATCGACAGGTCCGGGGCTTAGGGAATTTCTCATATGCCACAAAACGGTTGAAGCTCCTGTTCAAAAATGATGCTCCGAAATCAACTTCTGTCACCTTAGTGATACATTTTGGGATAGTACCTAAAGTTTAAAGCAGAAATTGGGGCACTTTTGAAATTTTCATTTTAGACCAAAATCGACAGGTCCGGGGCTTAGGGAATTTCTCATATGCCACAAAACGGTTGAAGCTCCTGTTCAAAAATGATGCTCCGAAATCAACTTCTGTCACCTTAGTGATACATTTTGGGATAGTACCTAAAGTTTAAAGCAGAAATTGGGGCACTTTTGAAATTTTCATTTTTGACCAAAATCGACAGGTCCGGGGCTTAGGGAATTTCTCATATGCCACAAAACGGTTGAAGCTCCTGTTAAAAAATGATGCTCCGAAATCAACTTCTGTCACCTTAGTGATACATTTTGGGATAGTACCTAAAGTTTCAAGCAGAAATTGGGGCACTTTTGATATTTTCATTTTTGACCAAAATCGACAGGTCCGGGGCTTAGGGAATTTCTCATATGCCACAAAACGGTTGAAGCTCCTGTTCAAAAATGATGCTCCGAAATCAACTTCTGTCACCTTAGTGATACATTTTGGGATAGTACCTAAAGTTTAAAGCAGAAATTGGGGCACTTTTGAAATTTTCATTTTTGACCAAAATCGACAGGTCCGGGGCTTAGGGAATTTCTCATATGCCACAAAACGGTTGAAGCTCCTGTTCAAAAATGATGCTCCGAAATCAACTTCTGTCACCTTAGTGATACATTTTGGGATAGTACCTAAAGTTTAAAGCAGAAATTGGGGCACTTTTGATATTTTCATTTTTGACCAATATCGACAGGTCCGGGGCTTAGGGAATTTCTCATATGCCACAAAACGGTTGAAGCTCCTGTTCAAAAATGATGCTCCGAAATCAACTTCTGTCACCTTAGTGATACGTTTTGTGATAGTACCTAAAGTTTAAAGCAGAAATTGGGGCACTTTTGATATTTTCATTTTTGACCAAAATCGACAGGTTTGGGGCATAGGGAATTTCTCATATGCCACAAAACGGTTGAAGCTCCTGTTCAAAAATGATGCTCCGAAATCAACTTCTGTCACCTTAGTGATACATTTTGGGATAGTACCTAAAGTTTAAAGCAGAAATTGGGGCACTTTTGATATTTTCATTTTTGACCAATATCGACAGGTCCGGGGCTTAGGGAATTTCTCATATGCCACAAAACGGTTGAAGCTCCTGTTCAAAAATGATGCTCCGAAATCAACTTCTGTCACCTTAGTGATACATTTTGGGATAGTACCTAAAGTTTAAAGCAGAAATTGGGGCACTTTTGAAATTTTCATTTTTGACCAAAATCGACAGGTCCGGGGCTTAGGGAATTTCTCATATGCCACAAAACGGTTGAAGCTCCTGTTCAAAAATGATGCTCCGAAATCAACTTCTGTCACCTTAGTGATACATTTTGGGATAGTACCTAAAGTTTAAAGCAGAAATTGGGGCACTTTTGAAATTTTCTTTTTTGACCAAAATCGACAGGTCCGGGGCTTAGGGTATTTCTCATATGCCACAAAACGGTTGAAGCTCCTGATAAAAAATGATGCTCCGAAATCAACTTCTGTCACCTTAGTGATACATTTTGGGATAGTACCTAAAGTTTAAAGCAGAAATTGGGGCACTTTTGATATTTTCATTTTTGACCAAAATCGACAGGTTCGGGGCATAGGGAATTTCTCATATGCCACAAAACGGTTGAAGCTCCTGTTCAAAAATGATGCTCCGAAATCAACTTCTGTCACCTTAGTGATACATTTTGGGATAGTACCTAAAGTTTAAAGCAGAAATTGGGGCACTTTTGATATTTTCATTTTTGACCAATATCGACAGGTCCGGGGCTTAGGGAATTTCTCATATGCCACAAAACGGTTGAAGCTCCTGTTCAAAAATGATGCTCCGAAATCAACTTCTGTCACCTTAGTGATACATTTTGGGATAGTACCTAAAGTTTAAAGCAGAAATTGGGGCACTTTTGAAATTTTCATTTTTGACCAAAATCGACAGGTCCGGGGCTTAGGGAATTTCTCATATGCCACAAAACGGTTGAAGCTCCTGTTCAAAAATGATGCTCCGAAATCAACTTCTGTCACCTTAGTGATACATTTTGGGATAGTACCTAAAGTTTAAAGCAGAAATTGGGGCACTTTTGATATGTTCATTTTTGACCAATATCGACAGGTCCGGGGCTTAGGGAATTTCTCATATGCCACAAAACGGTTGAAGCTCCTGTTCAAAAATGATGCTCCGAAATCAACTTCTGTCACCTTAGTGATACATTTTGGGATAGTACCTAAAGTTTAAAGCAGAAATTGGGGCACTTTTGAAATTTTCATTTTTGACCAAAATCGACAGGTCCGGGGCTTAGGGAATTTCTCATATGCCACAAAACGGTTGAAGCTCCTGTTCAAAAATGATGCTCCGAAATCAACTTCTGTCACCTTAGTGATACATTTTGGGATAGTACCTAAAGTTTAAAGCAGAAATTGGGGCACTTTTGAAATTTTCTTTTTTGACCAAAATCGACAGGTCCGGGGCTTAGGGTATTTCTCATATGCCACAAAACGGTTGAAGCTCCTGATAAAAAATGATGCTCCGAAATCAACTTCTGTCACCTTAGTGATACATTTTGGGATAGTACCTAAAGTTTAAAGCAGAAATTGGGGCACTTTTGAAATTTTCATTTTTGACCAAAATCGACAGGTCCGGGGCTTAGGGGATTTCTCATATGCCACAAAACGGTTGAAGCTCCTGTTCAAAAATGATGCTCCAAAATCAACTTCTGTCACCTTAGTGATACATTTTGGGATAGTACCTAAAGTTTAAAGCAGAAATTGGGGCACTTTTGATATTTTCATTTTTGACCAATATCGACAGGTCCGGGGCTTAGGGAATTTCTCATATGCCACAAAACGGTTGAAGCTCCTGTTCAAAAATGATGCTCCGAAATCAACTTCTGTCACCTTAGTGATACATTTTGGGATAGTACCTAAAGTTTAAAGCAGAAATTGGGGCACTTTTGAAATTTTCATTTTTGACCAAAATCGACAGGCCCGGGGCTTAGGGAATTTCTCATATGCCACAAAATGGTTGAAGCTCCTGTTCAAAAATGATGCTCCGAAATCAACTTCAGTCACCTTAGTGATACATTTTGGGATAGTACCTAAAGTTTAAAGCAGAAATTGGGGCACTTTTGAAATTTTCATTTTTGACCAAAATCGACAGGTCCGGGGCTTAGGGAATTTCTCATATGCCACAAAACGGTTGAAGCTCCTGTTAAAAAATGATGCTCCGAAATCAACTTCTGTCACCTTAGTGATACATTTTGGGATAGTACCTAAAGTTTAAAGCAGAAATTGGGGCACTTTTGATATTTTCATTTTTGACCAAAATCGACAGGTCCGGGGCTTAGGGAATTTCTCATATGCCACAAAACGGTTGAAGCTCCTGTTCAAAAATGATGCTCCGAAATCAACTTCTGTCACCTTAGTGATACATTTTGGGATAGTACCTAAAGTTTAAAGCAGAAATTGGGGCACTTTTGATATTTTCATTTTTGACCAAAATCGACAGGTCCGGGGCTTAGGGAATTTCTCATATGCCACAAAACGGTTGAAGCTCCTGTTCAAAAATGATGCTCCGAAATCAACTTCTGTCACCTTAGTGATACATTTTGGGATAGTACCTAAAGTTTCAAGCAGAAATTGGGGCACTTTTGATATTTTCATTTTTGACCAATATCGACAGGTCCGGGGCTTAGGGAATTTCTCATATGCCACAAAACGGTTGAAGCTCCTGTTCAAAAATGATGCTCCGAAATCAACTTCTGTCACCTTAGTGATACATTTTGGGATAGTACCTAAAGTTTAAAGCAGAAATTGGGGCACTTTTGAAATTTTCATTTTTGACCAAAATCGACAGGTCCGGGGCTTAGGGAATTTCTCATATGCCACAAAACGGTTGAAGCTCCTGTTCAAAAATGATGCTCCGAAATCAACTTCTGTCACCTTAGTGATACATTTTGGGATAGTACCTAAAGTTTAAAGCAGAAACTGGGGCACTTTTGAAATTTTCATTTTTGACCAAAATCGACAGGTCCGGGGCTTAGGGAATTTCTCATATGCCACAAAACGGTTGAAGCTCCTGTTCAAAAATGATGCTCCGAAATCAACTTCTGTCACCTTAGTGATACATTTTGGGATAGTACCTAAAGTTTAAAGCAGAAATTGGGGCACTTTTGAAATTTTCATTTTTGACCAAAATCGACAGGTCCGGGGCTTAGGGAATTTCTCATATGCCACAAAACGGTTGAAGCTCCTGTTCAAAAATGATGCTCCGAAATCAACTTCTGTCACCTTAGTGATACATTTTGGGATAGTACCTAAAGTTTAAAGCAGAAATTGGGGCACTTTTGATATTTTCATTTTTGACCAATATCGACAGGTCCGGGGCTTAGGGAATTTCTCATATGCCACAAAACGGTTGAAGCTCCTGTTCAAAAATGATGCTCCGAAATCAACTTCTGTCACCTTAGTGATACATTTTGGGATAGTACCTAAAGTTTGAAGCAGAAATTGGGGCACTTTTGAAATTTTCATTTTTGACCAAAATCGACAGGTCCGGGGCTTAGGGAATTTCTCATATGCCACAAAACGGTTGAAGCTCCTGTTCAAAAATGATGCTCCGAAATCAACTTCTGTCACCTTAGTGATACATTTTGGGATAGTACCTAAAGTTTAAAGCAGAAATTGGGGCACTTTTGAAATTTTCTTTTTTGACCAAAATCGACAGGTCCGGGGCTTAGGGTATTTCTCATATGCCACAAAACGGTTGAAGCTCCTGATAAAAAATGATGCTCCGAAATCAACTTCTGTCACCTTAGTGATACATTTTGGGATAGTACCTAAAGTTTAAAGCAGAAATTGGGGCACTTTTGAAATTTTCATTTTTGACCAAAATCGACAGGTCCGGGGCTTAGGGGATTTCTCATATGCCACAAAACGGTTGAAGCTCCTGTTCAAAAATGATGCTCCAAAATCAACTTCTGTCACCTTAGTGATACATTTTGGGATAGTACCTAAAGTTTAAAGCAGAAATTGGGGCACTTTTGATATTTTCATTTTTGACCAATATCGACAGGTCCGGGGCTTAGGGAATTTCTCATATGCCACAAAACGGTTGAAGCTCCTGTTCAAAAATGATGCTCCGAAATCAACTTCTGTCACCTTAGTGATACATTTTGGGATAGTACCTAAAGTTTAAAGCAGAAATTGGGGCACTTTTGAAATTTTCATTTTTGACCAAAATCGACAGGCCCGGGGCTTAGGGAATTTCTCATATGCCAC
Organism: Pseudophryne corroboree; assembly: GCF_028390025.1. Classification (NCBI taxonomy): domain Eukaryota; kingdom Metazoa; phylum Chordata; class Amphibia; order Anura; family Myobatrachidae; genus Pseudophryne; species Pseudophryne corroboree. The sequence goes on along the minus strand of NW_026968093.1, from coordinate 59,228 downwards.
AAAATGGTTGAAGCTCCTGTTCAAAAATGATGCTCCGAAATCAACTTCAGTCACCTTAGTGATACATTTTGGGATAGTACCTAAAGTTTAAAGCAGAAATTGGGGCACTTTTGAAATTTTCATTTTTGACCAAAATCGACAGGTCCAGGGCTTAGGGAATTTCTCATATGCCACAAAACGGTTGAAGCTCCTGTTAAAAAATGATGCTCCGAAATCAACTTCTGTCACCTTAGTGATACATTTTGGGATAGTACCTAAAGTTTAAAGCAGAAATTGGGGCACTTTTGATATTTTCATTTTTGACCAAAATCGACAGGTCCGGGGCTTAGGGAATTTCTCATATGCCACAAAACGGTTGAAGCTCCTGTTCAAAAATGATGCTCCGAAATCAACTTCTGTCACCTTAGTGATACATTTTGGGATAGTACCTAAAGTTTAAAGCAGAAATTGGGGCACTTTTGATATTTTCATTTTTGACCAAAATCGACAGGTCCGGGGCTTAGGGAATTTCTCATATGCCACAAAACGGTTGAAGCTCCTGTTCAAAAATGATGCTCCGAAATCAACTTCTGTCACCTTAGTGATACATTTTGGGATAGTACCTAAAGTTTCAAGCAGAAATTGGGGCACTTTTGATATTTTCATTTTTGACCAATATCGACAGGTCCGGGGCTTAGGGAATTTCTCATATGCCACAAAACGGTTGAAGCTCCTGTTCAAAAATGATGCTCCGAAATCAACTTCTGTCACCTTAGTGATACATTTTGGGATAGTACCTAAAGTTTAAAGCAGAAATTGGGGCACTTTTGAAATTTTCATTTTTGACCAAAATCGACAGGTCCGGGGCTTAGGGAATTTCTCATATGCCACAAAACGGTTGAAGCTCCTGTTCAAAAATGATGCTCCGAAATCAACTTCTGTCACCTTAGTGATACATTTTGGGATAGTACCTAAAGTTTAAAGCAGAAATTGGGGCACTTTTGAAATTTTCATTTTTGACCAAAATCGACAGGTCCGGGGCTTAGGGAATTTCTCATATGCCACAAAACGGTTGAAGCTCCTGTTCAAAAATGATGCTCCGAAATCAACTTCTGTCACCTTAGTGATACATTTTGGGATAGTACCTAAAGTTTAAAGCAGAAATTGGGGCACTTTTGAAATTTTCATTTTTGACCAAAATCGACAGGTCCGGGGCTTAGGCAATTTCTCATATGCCACAAAACGGTTGAAGCTCCTGTTAAAAAATGTTGCTCCGAAATCAACTTCTGTCACCTTAGTGATACATTTTGGGATAGTACCTAAAGTTTAAAGCAGACATTGGGGCACTTTTGAAATTTTCATTTTTGACCAAAATCGACAGGTCCGGGGCTTAGGGAATTTCTCATATGCCACAAAACGGTTGAAGCTCCTGTTCAAAACTGATGCTCCGAAATCAACTTCTGTCACCTTAGTGATACATTTTGGGATAGTACCTAAAGTTTAAAGCAGAAATTGGGGCACTTTTGAAATTTTCATTTTTGACCAAAATCGACAGGTCCCGGGCTTAGGGAATTTCTCATATGCCACAAAATGGTTGAAGCTCCTGTTCAAAAATGATGCTCCAAAATCAACTTCTGTCACCTTAGTGATACAATTTGGGATAGTACCTAAAGTTTAAAGCAGAAATTGGGGCACTTTTGAAATTTTCATTTTTGACCAAAATCAACAGGTCCCGGGCTTAGGGAATTTCTCATATGCCACAAAATGGTTGAAGCTCCTGTTCAAAAATGATGCTCCAAAATCAACTTCTGTCACCTTAGTGATACAATTTGGGATAGTACCTAAAGTTTAAAGCAGAAATTGGGGCACTTTTGAAATTTTCATTTTTGACCAAAATCGACAGGTCCGGGGCTTAGGGAATTTCTCATATGCCACAAAACGGTTGAAGCTCCTGTTCAAAAATGATGCTCTGAAATCAACTTCTGTCACCTTAGTGATACATTTTGGGATAGTACCTAAAGTTTAAAGCAGAAATTGGGGCACTTTTGAAATTTTCATTTTTGACCAAAATCGACAGGTCCGGGGCTTAGGGAATTTCTCATATGCCACAAAACGGTTGAAGCTCCTGTTAAAAAATGATGCTCCGAAATCAACTTCTGTCACCTTAGTGATACATTTTGGGATAGTACCTAAAGTTTAAAGCAGAAATTGGGGCACTTTTGATATTTTCATTTTTGACCAAAATCGACAGGTCCGGGGCTTAGGGAATTTGTCATATGCCACAAAACGGTTGAAGCTCCTGTTCAAAAATGATGCTCCGAAATCAACTTCTGTCACCTTAGTGATACATTTTGGGATAGTACCTAAAGTTTAAAGCAGAAATTGGGGCACTTTTGATATTTTCATTTTTGACCAAAATCGACAGGTCCGGGGCTTAGGGAATTTCTCATATGCCACAAAACGGTTGAAGCTCCTGTTAAAAAATGATGCTCCGAAATCAACTTCTGTCACCTTAGTGATACATTTTGGGATAGTACCTAAAGTTTCAAGCAGAAATTGGGGCACTTTTGATATTTTCATTTTTGACCAAAATCGACAGGTCCGGGGCTTAGGGAATTTCTCATATGCCACAAAACGGTTGAAGCTCCTGTTCAAAAATGATGCTCCGAAATCAACTTCTGTCACCTTAGTGATACATTTTGGGATAGTACCTAAAGTTTAAAGCAGAAATTGGGGCACTTTTGAAATTTTCTTTTTTGACCAAAATCGACAGGTCCGGGGCTTAGGGAATTTCTCATATGCCACAAAACGGTTGAAGCTCCTGTTCAAAAATGATGCTCCGAAATCAACTTCTGTCACCTTAGTGATACATTTTGGGATAGTACCTAAAGTTTAAAGCAGAAATTGGGGCACTTTTGAAATTTTCATTTTTGACCAAAATCGACAGGTCCGGGGCTTAGGGAATTTCTCATATGCCACAAAACGGTTGAAGCTCCTGTTCAAAAATGATGCTCCAAAATCAAATTCTGTCACCTTAGTGATACATTTTGGGATAGTACCGAAAGTTTAAAGCAGAAATTGGGGCACTTTTGAAATTTTCATTTTTGACCAAAATCGACAGGTCCGGGGCTTAGAGGATTTCTCATATGCCACAAAACGTTTGAAGCTCCTGTTCAAAAATGATGCTCCAAAATCAACTTCTGTCACCTTAGTGATACATTTTGGGATAGTACCTAAAGTTTAAAGCAGAAATTGGGGCACTTTTGATATTTTCATTTTTGACCAATATCGACAGGTCCTGGGCTTAGGGAATTTCTCATATGCCACAAAACGGTTGAAGCTCCTGTTAAAAAATGATGCTCCGAAATCAACTTCTGTCACCTTAGTGATACATTTTGGGATAGTACCTAAAGTTTAAAGCAGAAATTGGGGCACTTTTGATATTTTCATTTTTGTCCAAAATCGACAGGTCCGGGGCTTAGGGAATTTCTCATATGCCACAAAACGGTTGAAGCTCCTGTTCAAAAATGATGCTCTGAAATCAACTTCTGTCACCTTAGTGATACATTTTGGGATAGTACCTAAAGTTTAAAGCAGAAATTGGGGCACTTTTGAAATTTTCATTTTTGACCAAAATCGACAGGTCCGGGGCTTAGGGAATTTCTCATATGCCACAAAACGGTTGAAGCTCCTGTTAAAAAATGATGCTCCGAAATCAACTTCTGTCACCTTAGTGATACATTTTGGGATAGTACCTAAAGTTTAAAGCAGAAATTGGGGCACTTTTGATATTTTCATTTTTGACCAAAATCGACAGGTCCGGGGCTTAGGGAATTTGTCATATGCCACAAAACGGTTGAAGCTCCTGTTCAAAAATGATGCTCCGAAATCAACTTCTGTCACCTTAGTGATACATTTTGGGATAGTACCTAAAGTTTAAAGCAGAAATTGGGGCACTTTTGATATTTTCATTTTTGACCAAAATCGACAGGTCCGGGGCTTAGGGAATTTCTCATATGCCACAAAACGGTTGAAGCTCCTGTTCAAAAATGATGCTCCGAAATCAACTTCTGTCACCTTAGTGATACATTTTGGGATAGTACCTAAAGTTAAAAGCAGAAATTGGGGCACTTTTGAAATTTTCATTTTTGACCAAAATCGACAGGTCCGGGGCTTAGGGAATTTCTCATATGCCACAAAACGGTTGAAGCTCCTGTTCAAAAATGATGCTCCGAAATCAACTTCTGTCACCTTAGTGATACATTTTGGGATAGTACCTAAAGTTTAAAGCAGAAATTGGGGCACTTTTGATATTTTCATTTTTGACCAAAATCGACAGGTCCGGGGCTTAGAGAATTTGTCATATGCCACAAAATGGTTGAAGCTCCTGTTCAAAAATAATGCTACGAAATCAACTTCTGTCACCTTAGTGATACATTTTGGGATAGTACCTAAAGTTTAAAGCAGAAATTGGGGCACTTTTGATATTTTCATTTTTGACCAAAATCGACAGGTCCGGGGCTTAGGGAATTTCTCATATGCCACAAAACGGTTGAAGCTCCTGTTCAAAAATGATGCTCCGAAATCAACTTCTGTCACCTTAGTGATACATTTTGGGATAGTACCTAAAGTTTAAAGCAGAAATTGGGGCACTTTTGATATTTTCATTTTTGACCAATATCGACAGGTCCGGGGCTTAGGGAATTTCTCATATGCCACAAAACGGTTGAAGCTCCTGTTCAAAAATGATGCTCCGAAATCAACTTCTGTCACCTTAGTGATACATTTTGGGATAGTACCTAAAGTTTAAAGCAGAAATTGGGGCACTTTTGAAATTTTCATTTTAGACCAAAATCGACAGGTCCGGGGCTTAGGGAATTTCTCATATGCCACAAAACGGTTGAAGCTCCTGTTCAAAAATGATGCTCCGAAATCAACTTCTGTCACCTTAGTGATACATTTTGGGATAGTACCTAAAGTTTAAAGCAGAAATTGGGGCACTTTTGAAATTTTCATTTTTGACCAAAATCGACAGGTCCGGGGCTTAGGGAATTTCTCATATGCCACAAAACGGTTGAAGCTCCTGTTCAAAAATGATGCTCCAAAATCAAATTCTGTCACCTTAGTGATACATTTTGGGATAGTACCGAAAGTTTAAAGCAGAAATTGGGGCACTTTTGAAATTTTCATTATTGACCAAAATCGACAGGTCCGGGGCTTAGGGGATTTCTCATATGCCACAAAACGTTTGAAGCTCCTGTTCAAAAATGATGCTCCAAAATCAACTTCTGTCACCTTAGTGATACATTTTGGGATAGTACCTAAAGTTTAAAGCAGAAATTGGGGCACTTTTGATATTTTCATTTTTGACCAATATCGACAGGTCCTGGGCTTAGGGAATTTCTCATATGCCACAAAACGGTTGAAGCTCCTGTTAAAAAATGATGCTCCGAAATCAACTTCTGTCACCTTAGTGATACATTTTGGGATAGTACCTAAAGTTTAAAGCAGAAATTGGGGCACTTTTGATATTTTCATTTTTGTCCAAAATCGACAGGTCCGGGGCTTAGGGAATTTCTCATATGCCACAAAACGGTTGAAGCTCCTGTTCAAAAATGATGCTCCGAAATCAACTTCTGTCACCTTAGTGATACATTTTGGGATAGTACCTAAAGTTTAAAGCAGAAATTGGGGCACTTTTGAAATTTTCATTTTTGACCAAAATCGACAGGTCCGGGGCTTAGGGAATTTCTCATATGCCACAAAACGGTTGAAGCTCCTGTTCAAAAATGATGCTCCGAAATCAACTTCTGTCACCTTAGTGATACATTTTGGGATAGTACCTAAAGTTTAAAGCAGAAATTGGGGCACTTTTGAAATTTTCTTTTTTGACCAAAATCGACAGGTCCGGGGCTTAGGGTATTTCTCATATGCCACAAAACGGTTGAAGCTCCTGATAAAAAATGATGCTCCGAAATCAACTTCTGTTACCTTAGTGATACATTTTGGGATAGTACCTAAAGTTTAAAGCAGAAATTGGGGCACTTTTGAAATTTTCATTTTTGACCAAAATCGACAGGTCCGGGGCTTAGGGGATTTCTCATATGCCACAAAACGGTTGAAGCTCCTGTTCAAAAATGATGCTCCAAAATCAACTTCTGTCACCTTAGTGATACATTTTGGGATAGTACCTAAAGTTTAAAGCAGAAATTGGGGCACTTTTGATATTTTCATTTTTGACCAATATCGACAGGTCCGGGGCTTAGGGAATTTCTCATATGCCACAAAACGGTTGAAGCTCCTGTTCAAAAATGATGCTCCGAAATCAACTTCTGTCACCTTAGTGATACATTTTGGGATAGTACCTAAAGTTTAAAGCAGAAATTGGGGCACTTTTGAAATTTTCATTTTTGACCAAAATCGACAGGCCCGGGGCTTAGGGAATTTCTCATATGCCACAAAATGGTTGAAGCTCCTGTTCAAAAATGATGCTCCGAAATCAACTTCAGTCACCTTAGTGATACATTTTGGGATAGTACCTAAAGTTTAAAGCAGAAATTGGGGCACTTTTGAAATTTTCATTTTTGACCAAAATCGACAGGTCCGGGGCTTAGGGAATTTCTCATATGCCACAAAACGGTTGAAGCTCCTGTTAAAAAATGATGCTCCGAAATCAACTTCTGTCACCTTAGTGATACATTTTGGGATAGTACCTAAAGTTTAAAGCAGAAATTGGGGCACTTTTGATATTTTCATTTTTGACCAAAATCGACAGGTCCGGGGCTTAGGGAATTTCTCATATGCCACAAAACGGTTGAAGCTCCTGTTCAAAAATGATGCTCCGAAATCAACTTCTGTCACCTTAGTGATACATTTTGGGATAGTACCTAAAGTTTAAAGCAGAAATTGGGGCACTTTTGATATTTTCATTTTTGACCAAAATCGACAGGTCCGGGGCTTAGGGAATTTCTCATATGCCACAAAACGGTTGAAGCTCCTGTTCAAAAATGATGCTCCGAAATCAACTTCTGTCACCTTAGTGATACATTTTGGGATAGTACCTAAAGTTTCAAGCAGAAATTGGGGCACTTTTGATATTTTCATTTTTGACCAATATCGACAGGTCCGGGGCTTAGGGAATTTCTCATATGCCACAAAACGGTTGAAGCTCCTGTTCAAAAATGATGCTCCGAAATCAACTTCTGTCACCTTAGTGATACATTTTGGGATAGTACCTAAAGTTTAAAGCAGAAATTGGGGCACTTTTGAAATTTTCATTTTTGACCAAAATCGACAGGTCCGGGGCTTAGGGAATTTCTCATATGCCACAAAACGGTTGAAGCTCCTGTTCAAAAATGATGCTCCGAAATCAACTTCTGTCACCTTAGTGATACATTTTGGGATAGTACCTAAAGTTTAAAGCAGAAACTGGGGCACTTTTGAAATTTTCATTTTTGACCAAAATCGACAGGTCCGGGGCTTAGGGAATTTCTCATATGCCACAAAACGGTTGAAGCTCCTGTTCAAAAATGATGCTCCGAAATCAACTTCTGTCACCTTAGTGATACATTTTGGGATAGTACCTAAAGTTTAAAGCAGAAATTGGGGCACTTTTGAAATTTTCATTTTTGACCAAAATCGACAGGTCCGGGGCTTAGGGAATTTCTCATATGCCACAAAACGGTTGAAGCTCCTGTTCAAAAATGATGCTCCGAAATCAACTTCTGTCACCTTAGTGATACATTTTGGGATAGTACCTAAAGTTTAAAGCAGAAATTGGGGCACTTTTGAAATTTTCATTTTTGACCAAAATCGACAGGTCCGGGGCTTAGGGAATTTCTCATATGCCACAAAACGGTTGAAGCTCCTGTTCAAAAATGATGCTCCGAAATCAACTTCTGTCACCTTAGTGATACATTTTGGGATAGTACCTAAAGTTTAAAGCAGAAACTGGGGCACTTTTGAAATTTTCATTTTTGACCAAAATCGACAGGTCCGGGGCTTAGAGAATTTCTCATATGCCACAAAACGGTTGAAGCTCCTGTTCAAAAATGATGCTCCGAAATCAACTTCTGTCACCTTAGTGATACATTTTGGGATAGTACCTAAAGTTTAAAGCAGAAATTGGGGCACTTTTGAAATTTTCATTTTTGACCAAAATCGACAGGTCCGGGGCTTAGGCAATTTCTCATATGCCACAAAACGGTTGAAGCTCCTGTTAAAAAATGTTGCTCCGAAATCAACTTCTGTCACCTTAGTGATACATTTTGGGATAGTACCTAAAGTTTAAAGCAGAAATTGGGGCACTTTTGAAATTTTCATTTTTGACCAAAATCGACAGGTCCGGGGCTTAGGGAATTTCTCATATGCCACAAAACGGTTGAAGCTCCTGTTCAAAAATGATGCTCCAAAATCAACTTCTGTCACCTTAGTGATACATTTTGGGATAGTACCTAAAGTTTAAAGCAGAAATTGGGGCACTTTTGAAATTTTCATTTTTGACCAAAATCGACAGGTCCGGGGCTTAGGGAATTTCTCATATGCCACAAAACGGTTGAAGCTCCTGTTCAAAAATGATGCTCTGAAATCAACTTCTGTCACCTTAGTGATACATTTTGGGATAGTACCTAAAGTTTAAAGCAGAAATTGGGGCACTTTTGAAATTTTCATTTTTGACCAAAATCGACAGGTCCGGGGCTTAGGGAATTTCTCATATGCCACAAAACGGTTGAAGCTCCTGTTAAAAAATGATGCTCCGAAATCAACTTCTGTCACCTTAGTGATACATTTTGGGATAGTACCTAAAGTTTAAAGCAGAAATTGGGGCACTTTTGATATTTTCATTTTTGACCAAAATCGACAGGTCTGGGGCTTAGGGAATTTGTCATATGCCACAAAACGGTTGAAGCTCCTGTTCAAAAATGATGCTCCGAAATCAACTTCTGTCACCTTAGTGATACATTTTGGGATAGTACCTAAAGTTTAAAGCAGAAATTGGGGCACTTTTGATATTTTCATTTTTGACCAAAATCGACAGGTCCGGGGCTTAGGGAATTTCTCATATGCCACAAAACGGTTGAAGCTCCTGTTCAAAAATGATGCTCCGAAATCAACTTCTGTCACCTTAGTGATACATTTTGGGATAGTACCTAAAGTTAAAAGCAGAAATTGGGGCACTTTTGAAATTTTCATTTTTGACCAAAATCGACAGGTCCGGGGCTTAGGGAATTTCTCATATGCCACAAAACGGTTGAAGCTCCTGTTCAAAAATGATGCTCCGAAATCAACTTCTGTCACCTTAGTGATACATTTTGGGATAGTACCTAAAGTTTAAAGCAGAAATTGGGGCACTTTTGATATTTTCATTTTTGACCAAAATCGACAGGTCCGGGGCTTAGAGAATTTGTCATATGCCACAAAATGGTTGAAGTTCCTGTTCAAAAATGATGCTTTGAAATCAACTTCTGTCACCTTAGTGATACATTTTGGGATAGTACCTAAAGTTTAAAGCAGAAATTGGGGCACTTTTGATATTTTCATTTTTGACCAAAATCGACAGGTCCGGGGCTTAGGGAATTTCTCATATGCCACAAAACGGTTGAAGCTCCTGTTCAAAAATGATGCTCCGAAATCAACTTCTGTCACCTTAGTGATACATTTTGGGATAGTACCTAAAGTTTAAAGCAGAAATTGGGGCACTTTTGATATTTTCATTTTTGACCAATATCGACAGGTCCGGGGCTTAGGGAATTTCTCATATGCCACAAAACGGTTGAAGCTCCTGTTCAAAAATGATGCTCCGAAATCAACTTCTGTCACCTTAGTGATACATTTTGGGATAGTACCTAAAGTTTAAAGCAGAAATTGGGGCACTTTTGAAATTTTCATTTTAGACCAAAATCGACAGGTCCGGGGCTTAGGGAATTTCTCATATGCCACAAAACGGTTGAAGCTCCTGTTCAAAAATGATGCTCCGAAATCAACTTCTGTCACCTTAGTGATACATTTTGGGATAGTACCTAAAGTTTAAAGCAGAAATTGGGGCACTTTTGAAATTTTCATTTTTGACCAAAATCGACAGGTCCGGGGCTTAGGGAATTTCTCATATGCCACAAAACGGTTGAAGCTCCTGTTCAAAAATGATGCTCCGAAATCAACTTCTGTCACCTTAGTGATACATTTTGGGATAGTACCTAAAGTTTAAAGCAGAAATTGGGGCACTTTTGAAATTTTCATTTTTGACCAAAATCGACAGGTCCGGGGCTTAGGGAATTTCTCATATGCCACAAAACGGTTGAAGCTCCTGTTCAAAAATGATGATCCAAAATCAAATTCTGTCACCTTAGTGATACATTTTGGGATAGTACCGAAAGTTTAAAGCAGAAATTGGGGCACTTTTGAAATTTTCATTTTTGACCAAAATCGACAGGTCCGGGGCTTAGGGGATTTCTCATATGCCACAAAACGGTTGAAGCTCCTGTTCAAAAATGATGCTCCAAAATCAACTTCTGTCACCTTAGTGATACATTTTGGGATAGTACCTAAAGTTTAAAGCAGAAATTGGGGCACTTTTGATATTTTCATTTTTGACCAATATCGACAGGTCCTGGGCTTAGGGAATTTCTCATATGCCACAAAACGGTTGAAGCTCCTGTTAAAAAATGATGCTCCGAAATCAACTTCTGTCACCTTAGTGATACATTTTGGGATAGTACCTAAAGTTTAAAGCAGAAATTGGGGCACTTTTGATATTTTCATTTTTGACCAAAATCGACAGGTCCGGGGCTTAGGGAATTTCTCATATGCCACAAAACGGTTGAAGCTCCTGTTCAAAAATGATGCTCCGAAATCAACTTCTGTCACCTTAGTGATACATTTTGGGATAGTACCTAAAGTTTAAAGCAGAAATTGGGGCACTTTTGATATTTTCATTTTTGACCAATATCGACAGGTCCGGGGCTTAGGGAATTTCTCATATGCCACAAAACGGTTGAAGCTCCTGTTCAAAAATGATGCTCCGAAATCAACTTCTGTCACCTTAGTGATACGTTTTGTGATAGTACCTAAAGTTTAAAGCAGAAATTGGGGCACTTTTGATATTTTCATTTTTGACCAAAATCGACAGGTTCGGGGCATAGGGAATTTCTCATATGCCACAAAACGGTTGAAGCTCCTGTTCAAAAATGATGCTCCGAAATCAACTTCTGTCACCTTAGTGATACATTTTGGGATAGTACCTAAAGTTTAAAGCAGAAATTGGGGCACTTTTGAAATTTTCATTTTTGACCAAAATCGACAGGTCCGGGGCTTAGGGAATTTCTCATATGCCACAAAACGGTTGAAGCTCCTGTTCAAAAATGATGCTCCGAAATCAACTTCTGTCACCTTAGTGATACATTTTGGGATAGTACCTAAAGTTTAAAGCAGAAATTGGGGCACTTTTGATATTTTCATTTTTGACCAATATCGACAGGTCCTGGGCTTAGGGAATTTCTCATATGCCACAAAACGGTTGAAGCTCCTGTTAAAAAATGTTGCTCCGAAATCAACTTCTGTCACCTTAGTGATACATTTTGGGATAGTACCTAAAGTTTAAAGCAGAAATTGGGGCACTTTTGATATTTTAATTTTTGACCAAAATCGACAGGTCCGGGGCTTAGGGAATTTCTCATATGCCACAAAACGGTTGAAGCTCCTGTTCAAAAATGATGCTCCGAAATCAACTTCTGTCACCTTAGTGATACAATTTGGGATAGTACCGAAAGTTTAAAGCAGAAATTGGGGCACTTTTAAAATTTTCATTTTTGACCAAAATCGACAGGTCCGGGGCTTAGGGAATTTCTCATATGCCACAAAACGGTTGAAGCTCCTGTTCAAAAATGATGCTCTGAAATCAACTTCTGTCACCTTAGTGATACATTTTGGGATAGTACATAAAGTTTAAAGCAGAAATTGGGGCACTTTTGACATTTTCATTTTTGACCAATATCGACAGGTCCGGGGCTTAGGGAATTTCTCATATGCCACAAAACGGTTGAAGCTCCTGTTCAAAAATGATGCTCCGAAATCAACTTCTGTCACCTTAGTGATACATTTTGGGATAGTACCTAAAGTTTAAAGCAGAAATTGGGGCACTTTTGAAATTTTCATTATTGACCAAAATCGACAGGTCCGGGGCTTAGGGAATTTCTCATTTTCCACAAAACGGTTGAAGCTCCTGTTCAAAAATGATGCTCCAAAATCAACTTCTGTCACCTTAGTGATACATTTTGGGATAGTACCTAAAGTTTAAAGCAGAAATTGGGGCACTTTTGATATTTTCATTTTTGACCAATATCGACAGGTCCGGGGCTTAGGGAATTTCTCATATGCCACAAAACGGTTGAAGCTCCTGTTAAAAAATGTTGCTCCGAAATCAACTTCTGTCACCTTAGTGATACATTTTGGGATAGTACCTAAAGTTTAAAGCAGAAATTGGGGCACTTTTGAAATTTTCATTTTTGACCAAAATCGACAGGTCCGGGGCTTAGGGAATTTCTCATATGCCACAAAACGGTTGAAGCTCCTGTTCAAAAATGATGCTCCGAAATCAACTTCTGTCACCTTAGTGATACATTTTGGGATAGTACCTAAAGTTTAAAGCAGAAATTGGGGCACTTTTGAAATTTTCATTTTTGACCAAAATCGACAGGTCCCGGGCTTAGGGAATTTCTCATATGCCACAAAATGGTTGAAGCTCCTGTTCAAAAATGATGCTCCAAAATCAACTTCTGTCACCTTAGTGATACAATTTGGGATAGTACCTAAAGTTTAAAGCAGAAATTGGGGCACTTTTGAAATTTTCATTTTTGACCAAAATCGACAGGTCCGGGGCTTAGGGAATTTCTCATATGCCACAAAACGGTTGAAGCTCCTGTTCAAAAATGATGCTCCGAAATCAACTTCTGTCACCTTAGTGATACATTTTGGGATAGTACCTAAAGTTTAAAGCAGAAATTGGGGCACTTTTGATATTTTCATTTTTGACCAAAATCGACAGGTCCGGGGCTTAGGGAATTTCTCATATGCCACAAAACGGTTGAAGCTCCTGTTCAAAAATGATGCTCCGAAATCAACTTCTGTCACCTTAGTGATACATTTTGGGATAGTACCTAAAGTTTAAAGCAGAAATTGGGGCACTTTTGAAATTTTCATTTTTGACCAAAATCGACAGGTCCGGGGCTTAGGGAATTTCTCATATGCCACAAAACGGTTGAAGCTCCTGTTCAAAAATGATGCTCCGAAATCAACTTCTGTCACCTTAGTGATACATTTTGGGATAGTACCTAAAGTTTAAAGCAGAAATTGGGGCACTTTTGATATTTTCATTTTTGACCAAAATCGACAGGTCCGGGGCTTAGGGAATTTGTCATATGCCACAAAACGGTTGAAGCTCCTGTTCAAAAATGATGCTCCGAAATCAACTTCTGTCACCTTAGTGATACATTTTGGGATAGTACCTAAAGTTTAAAGCAGAAATTGGGGCACTTTTGATATTTTCATTTTTGACCAAAATCGACAGGTCCGGGGCTTAGGGAATTTCTCATATGCCACAAAACGGTTGAAGCTCCTGTTCAAAAATGATGCTCCGAAATCAACTTCTGTCACCTTAGTGATACATTTTGGGATAGTACCTAAAGTTTAAAGCAGAAATTGGGGCACTTTTGATATTTTCATTTTTGACCAATATCGACAGGTCCGGGGCTTAGGGAATTTCTCATATGCCACAAAACGGTTGAAGCTCCTGTTCAAAAATGATGCTCCGAAATCAACTTCTGTCACATTAGTGATACATTTTGGGATAGTACCTAAAGTTTAAAGCAGAAATTGGGGCACTTTTGAAATTTTCATTTTAGACCAAAATCGACAGGTCCGGGGCTTAGGGAATTTCTCATATGCCACAAAACGGTTGAAGCTCCTGTTCAAAAATGATGCTCCAAAATCAACTTCTGTCACCTTAGTGATACATTTTGGGATAGTACCTAAAGTTTAAAGCAGAAATTGGGGCACTTTTGATATTTTCATTTTTGACCAATATCGACAGGTCCTGGGCTTAGGGAATTTCTCATATGCCACAAAACGGTTGAAGCTCCTGTTAAAAAATGATGCTCCGAAATCAACTTCTGTCACCTTAGTGATACATTTTGGGATAGTACCTAAAGTTTAAAGCAGAAATTGGGGCACTTTTGATATTTTCATTTTTGACCAAAATCGACAGGTCCGGGGCTTAGGGAATTTCTCATATGCCACAAAACGGTTGAAGCTCCTGTTCAAAAATGATGCTCCGAAATCAACTTCTGTCACCTTAGTGATACATTTTGGGATAGTACCTAAAGTTTAAAGCAGAAATTGGGGCACTTTTGATATTTTCATTTTTGACCAATATCGACAGGTCCGGGGCTTAGGGAATTTCTCATATGCCACAAAACGGTTGAAGCTCCTGTTCAAAAATGATGCTCCGAAATCAACTTCTGTCACCTTAGTGATACGTTTTGTGATAGTACCTAAAGTTTAAAGCAGAAATTGGGGCACTTTTGATATTTTCATTTTTGACCAAAATCGACAGGTTCGGGGCATAGGGAATTTCTCATATGCCACAAAACGGTTGAAGCTCCTGTTCAAAAATGATGCTCCGAAATCAACTTCTGTCACCTTAGTGATACATTTTGGGATAGTACCTAAAGTTTAAAGCAGAAATTGGGGCACTTTTGAAATTTTCATTTTTGACCAAAATCGACAGGTCCGGGGCTTAGGGAATTTCTCATATGCCACAAAACGGTTGAAGCTCCTGTTCAAAAATGATGCTCCGAAATCAACTTCTGTCACCTTAGTGATACATTTTGGGATAGTACCTAAAGTTTAAAGCAGAAATTGGGGCACTTTTGATATTTTCATTTTTGACCAATATCGACAGGTCCTGGGCTTAGGGAATTTCTCATATGCCACAAAACGGTTGAAGCTCCTGTTAAAAAATGTTGCTCCGAAATCAACTTCTGTCACCTTAGTGATACATTTTGGGATAGTACCTAAAGTTTAAAGCAGAAATTGGGGCACTTTTGATATTTTAATTTTTGACCAAAATCGACAGGTCCGGGGCTTAGGGAATTTCTCATATGCCACAAAACGGTTGAAGCTCCTGTTCAAAAATGATGCTCCGAAATCAACTTCTGTCACCTTAGTGATACAATTTGGGATAGTACCGAAAGTTTAAAGCAGAAATTGGGGCACTTTTAAAATTTTCATTTTTGACCAAAATCGACAGGTCCGGGGCTTAGGGAATTTCTCATATGCCACAAAACGGTTGAAGCTCCTGTTCAAAAATGATGCTCTGAAATCAACTTCTGTCACCTTAGTGATACATTTTGGGATAGTACATAAAGTTTAAAGCAGAAATTGGGGCACTTTTGACATTTTCATTTTTGACCAATATCGACAGGTCCGGGGCTTAGGGAATTTCTCATATGCCACAAAACGGTTGAAGCTCCTGTTCAAAAATGATGCTCCGAAATCAACTTCTGTCACCTTAGTGATACATTTTGGGATAGTACCTAAAGTTTAAAGCAGAAATTGGGGCACTTTTGAAATTTTCATTATTGACCAAAATCGACAGGTCCGGGGCTTAGGGAATTTCTCATTTTCCACAAAACGGTTGAAGCTCCTGTTCAAAAATGATGCTCCAAAATCAACTTCTGTCACCTTAGTGATACATTTTGGGATAGTACCTAAAGTTTAAAGCAGAAATTGGGGCACTTTTGATATTTTCATTTTTGACCAATATCGACAGGTCCGGGGCTTAGGGAATTTCTCATATGCCACAAAACGGTTGAAGCTCCTGTTAAAAAATGTTGCTCCGAAATCAACTTCTGTCACCTTAGTGATACATTTTGGGATAGTACCTAAAGTTTAAAGCAGAAATTGGGGCACTTTTGAAATTTTCATTTTTGACCAAAATCGACAGGTCCGGGGCTTAGGGAATTTCTCATATGCCACAAAACGGTTGAAGCTCCTGTTCAAAAATGATGCTCCGAAATCAACTTCTGTCACCTTAGTGATACATTTTGGGATAGTACCTAAAGTTTAAAGCAGAAATTGGGGCACTTTTGAAATTTTCATTTTTGACCAAAATCGACAGGTCCCGGGCTTAGGGAATTTCTCATATGCCACAAAATGGTTGAAGCTCCTGTTCAAAAATGATGCTCCAAAATCAACTTCTGTCACCTTAGTGATACAATTTGGGATAGTACCTAAAGTTTAAAGCAGAAATTGGGGCACTTTTGAAATTTTCATTTTTGACCAAAATCGACAGGTCCGGGGCTTAGGGAATTTCTCATATGCCACAAAACGGTTGAAGCTCCTGTTCAAAAATGATGCTCCGAAATCAACTTCTGTCACCTTAGTGATACATTTTGGGATAGTACCTAAAGTTTAAAGCAGAAATTGGGGCACTTTTGATATTTTCATTTTTGACCAAAATCGACAGGTCCGGGGCTTAGGGAATTTCTCATATGCCACAAAACGGTTGAAGCTCCTGTTCAAAAATGATGCTCCGAAATCAACTTCTGTCACCTTAGTGATACATTTTGGGATAGTACCTAAAGTTTAAAGCAGAAATTGGGGCACTTTTGAAATTTTCATTTTTGACCAAAATCGACAGGTCCGGGGCTTAGGGAATTTCTCATATGCCACAAAACGGTTGAAGCTCCTGTTCAAAAATGATGCTCCGAAATCAACTTCTGTCACCTTAGTGATACATTTTGGGATAGTACCTAAAGTTTAAAGCAGAAATTGGGGCACTTTTGATATTTTCATTTTTGACCAAAATCGACAGGTCCGGGGCTTAGGGAATTTGTCATATGCCACAAAACGGTTGAAGCTCCTGTTCAAAAATGATGCTCCGAAATCAACTTCTGTCACCTTAGTGATACATTTTGGGATAGTACCTAAAGTTTAAAGCAGAAATTGGGGCACTTTTGATATTTTAATTTTTGACCAAAATCGACAGGTCCGGGGCTTAGGGAATTTCTCATATGCCACAAAACGGTTGAAGCTCCTGTTAAAAAATGATGCTCCGAAATCAACTTCTGTCACCTTAGTGATACATTTTGGGATAGTACCTAAAGTTTAAAGCAGAAATTGGGGCACTTTTGATATTTTCATTTTTGACCAAAATCGACAGGTCCGGGGCTTAGGGAATTTCTCATATGCCACAAAACGGTTGAAGCTCCAGTTCAAAAATGATGCTCCGAAATCAACTTCTGTCACCTTAGTGATACATTTTGGGATAGTACCTAAAGTTTAAAGCAGAAATTGGGGCACTTTTGCTATTTTCATTTTTGACCAAAATCGACAGGTCCGGGGCTTAGGGAATTTCTCATATGCCACAAAACGGTTGAAGCTCCTGTTCAAAAATGATGCTCCGAAATCAACTTCTGTCACCTTAGTGATACATTTTGGGATAGTACCTAAAGTTTAAAGCAGAAATTGGGGCACTTTTGATATTTTCATTTTTGACCAATATCGACAGGTCCGGGGCTTAGGGAATTTCTCATATGCCACAAAACGGTTGAAGCTCCTGTTCAAAAATGATGCTCCGAAATCAACTTCTGTCACCTTAGTGATACGTTTTGTGATAGTACCTAAAGTTTAAAGCAGAAATTGGGGCACTTTTGATATTTTCATTTTTGACCAAAATCGACAGGTTCGGGGCATAGGGAATTTCTCATATGCCACAAAACGGTTGAAGCTCCTGTTCAAAAATGATGCTCCGAAATCAACTTCTGTCACCTTAGTGATACATTTTGGGATAGTACCTAAAGTTTAAAGCAGAAATTGGGGCACTTTTGATATTTTCATTTTTGACCAATATCGACAGGTCCGGGGCTTAGGGAATTTCTCATATGCCACAAAACGGTTGAAGCTCCTGTTCAAAAATGATGCTCCGAAATCAACTTCTGTCACCTTAGTGATACATTTTGGGATAGTACCTAAAGTTTAAAGCAGAAATTGGGGCACTTTTGAAATTTTCATTTTTGACCAAAATCGACAGGTCCGGGGCTTAGGGAATTTCTCATATGCCACAAAACGGTTGAAGCTCCTGTTCAAAAATGATGCTCCGAAATCAACTTCTGTCACCTTAGTGATACATTTTGGGATAGTACCTAAAGTTTAAAGCAGAAATTGGGGCACTTTTGAAATTTTCTTTTTTGACCAAAATCGACAGGTCCGGGGCTTAGGGAATTTCTCATATGCCACAAAACGGTTGAAGCTCCTGATAAAAAATGATGCTCCGAAATCAACTTCTGTCACCTTAGTGATACATTTTGGGATAGTACCTAAAGTTTAAAGCAGAAATTGGGGCACTTTTGAAATTTTCATTTTTGACCAAAATCGACAGGTCCGGGGCTTAGGGGATTTCTCATATGCCACAAAACGGTTGAAGCTCCTGTTCAAAAATGATGCTCCAAAATCAACTTCTGTCACCTTAGTGATACATTTTGGGATAGTACCTAAAGTTTAAAGCAGAAATTGGGGCACTTTTGATATTTTCATTTTTGACCAATATCGACAGGTCCGGGGCTTAGGGAATTTCTCATATGCCACAAAACGGTTGAAGCTCCTGTTCAAAAATGATGCTCCGAAATCAACTTCTGTCACCTTAGTGATACATTTTGGGATAGTACCTAAAGTTTAAAGCAGAAATTGGGGCACTTTTGATATTTTCATTTTTGACCAATATCGACAGGTCCGGGGCTTAGGGAATTTCTCATATGCCACAAAACGGTTGAAGCTCCTGTTCAAAAATGATGCTCCGAAATCAACTTCTGTCACCTTAGTGATACATTTTGGGATAGTACCTAAAGTTTAAAGCAGATATTGGGGCACTTTTGAAATTTTCATTTTTGACCAAAATCGACAGGTCCCGGGCTTAGGGAATTTCTCATATGCCACAAAATGGTTGAAGCTCCTGTTCAAAAATGATGCTCTGAAATCAACTTCTGTCACCTTAGTGATACATTTTGGGATAGTACCTAAAGTTTAAAGCAGAAATTGGGGCACTTTTGAAATTTTCATTTTTGACCAAAATCGACAGGTCCGGGGCTTAGGGAATTTCTCATATGCCACAAAACGGTTGAAGCTCCTGTTCAAAAATGATGCTCCGAAATCAACTTCTGTCACCTTAGTGATACATTTTGGGATAGTACCTAAAGTTTAAAGCAGAAATTGGGGCACTTTTGAAATTTTCATTTTTGACCAAAATCGACAGGTCCGGGGCTTAGGGAATTTCTCATATGCCACAAAACGGTTGAAGCTCCTGTTCAAAAATGATGCTCCGAAATCAACTTCTGTCACCTTAGTGATACATTTTGGGATAGTACCTAAAGTTTAAAGCAGAAATTGGGGCACTTTTGATATTTTCATTTTTGACCAAAATCGACAGGTCCGGGGCTTAGGGAATTTGTCATATGCCACAAAACGGTTGAAGCTCCTGTTCAAAAATGATGCTCCGAAATCAACTTCTGTCACCTTAGTGATACATTTTGGGATAGTACCTAAAGTTTAAAGCAGAAATTGGGGAACTTTTGAAATTTTCATTTTTGACCAAAATCGACAGGTCCGGGGCTTAGGGAATTTCTCATATGCCACAAAACGGTTGAAGCTCCTGTTAAAAAATGATGCTCCGAAATCAACTTCTGTCACCTTAGTGATACATTTTGGGATAGTACCTAAAGTTTAAAGCAGAAATTGGGGCACTTTTGATATTTTCATTTTTGACCAAAATCGACAGGTCCGGGGCTTAGGGAATTTCTCATATGCCACAAAACGGTTGAAGCTCCTGTTCAAAAATGATGCTCCGAAATCAACTTCTGTCACCTTAGTGATACATTTTGGGATAGTACCTAAAGTTTAAAGCAGAAATTGGGGCACTTTTGATATTTTCATTTTTGACCAAAATCGACAGGTCCGGGGCTTAGGGAATTTCTCATATGCCACAAAACGGTTGAAGCTCCTGTTCAAAAATGATGCTCCGAAATCAACTTCTGTCACCTTAGTGATACATTTTGGGATAGTACCTAAAGTTTAAAGCAGAAATTGGGGCACTTTTGAAATTTTCATTTTTGACCAAAATCGACAGGTCCGGGGCTTAGGGAATTTCTCATATGCCACAAAACGGTTGAAGCTCCTGTTCAAAAATGATGCTCCGAAATCAACTTCTGTCACCTTAGTGATACATTTTGGGATAGTACCTAAAGTTTAAAGCAGAAATTGGGGCACTTTTGATATTTTCATTTTTGACCAAAATCGACAGGTCCGGGGCTTAGGGAATTTCTCATATGCCACAAAACGGTTGAAGCTCCTGTTCAAAAATGATGCTCCGAAATCAACTTCTGTCACCTTAGTGATACATTTTGGGATAGTACCTAAAGTTTAAAGCAGAAATTGGGGCACTTTTGATATTTTCATTTTTGACCAAAATCGACAGGTCTGGGGCTTAGGGAATTTCTCATATGCCTCAAAACGGTTGAAGCTCCTGTTCAAAAATGATGCTCCGAAATCAACTTCTGTCACCTTAGTGATACATTTTGGGATAGTACCTAAAGTTTAAAGCAGAAATTGGGGCACTTTTGATATTTTCATTTTTGACCAATATCGACAGGTCCGGGGCTTAGGGAATTTCTCATATGCCACAAAACGGTTGAAGCTCCTGTTCAAAAATGATGCTCCGAAATCAACTTCTGTCACCTTAGTGATACATTTTGGGATAGTACCTAAAGTTTAAAGCAGAAATTGGGGCAGTTTTGAAATTTTCATTTTTGACCAAAATCGACAGGTCCGGGGCTTAGGGGATTTCTCATATGCCACAAAACGGTTGAAGCTCCTGTTCAAAAATGATGCTCCAAAATCAACTTCTGTCACCTTAGTGATACATTTTGGGATAGTACCTAAAGTTTAAAGCAGAAATTGGGGCACTTTTGATATTTTCATTTTTGACCAATATCGACAGGTCCGGGGCTTAGGGAATTTCTCATATGCCACAAAACGGTTGAAGCTCCTGTTCAAAAATGATGCTCCGAAATCAACTTCTGTCACCTTAGTGATACATTTTGGGATAGTACCTAAAGTTTAAAGCAGAAATTGGGGCACTTTTGATATTTTCATTTTTGACCAATATCGACAGGTCCGGGGCTTAGGGAATTTCTCATATGCCACAAAACGGTTGAAGCTCCTGTTCAAAAATGATGCTCCGAAATCAACTTCTGTCACCTTAGTGATACATTTTGGGATAGTACCTAAAGTTTAAAGCAGAAATTGGGGCACTTTTGATATTTTCATTTTTGACCAAAATCGACAGGTCCGGGGCTTAGGGAATTTGTCATATGCCACAAAACGGTTGAAGCTCCTGTTCAAAAATGATGCTCCGAAATCAACTTCTGTCACCTTAGTGATACATTTTGGGATAGTACCTAAAGTTTAAAGCAGAAATTGGGGCACTTTTGAAATTTTCATTTTTGACCAAAATCGACAGGTCCGGGGCTTAGGGAATTTCTCATATGCCACAAAACGGTTGAAGCTCCTGTTAAAAAATGATGCTCCGAAATCAACTTCTGTCACCTTAGTGATACATTTTGGGATAGTACCTAAAGTTTAAAGCAGAAATTGGGGCACTTTTGATATTTTCATTTTTGACCAAAATCGACAGGTCCGGGGCTTAGGGAATTTCTCATATGCCACAAAACGGTTGAAGCTCCTGTTCAAAAATGATGCTCCGAAATCAACTTCTGTCACCTTAGTGATACATTTTGGGATAGTACCTAAAGTTTAAAGCAGAAATTGGGGCACTTTTGATATTTTCATTTTTGACCAAAATCGACAGGTCCGGGGCTTAGGGAATTTCTCATATGCCACAAAACGGTTGAAGCTCCTGTTCAAAAATGATGCTCCGAAATCAACTTCTGTCACCTTAGTGATACATTTTGGGATAGTACCTAAAGTTTAAAGCAGAAATTGGGGCACTTTTGAAATTTTCATTTTTGACCAAAATCGACAGGTCCGGGGCTTAGGGAATTTCTCATATGCCACAAAACGGTTGAAGCTCCTGTTCAAAAATGATGCTCCGAAATCAACTTCTGTCACCTTAGTGATACATTTTGGGATAGTACCTAAAGTTTAAAGCAGAAATTGGGGCACTTTTGATATTTTCATTTTTGACCAAAATCGACAGGTCCGGGGCTTAGGGAATTTGTCATATGCCACAAAACGGTTGAAGCTCCTGTTCAAAAATGATGCTCCGAAATCAACTTCTGTCACCTTAGTGATACATTTTGGGATAGTACCTAAAGTTTAAAGCAGAAATTGGGGCACTTTTGATATTTTCATTTTTGACCAAAATCGACAGGTCTGGGGCTTAGGGAATTTCTCATATGCCACAAAACGGTTGAAGCTCCTGTTCAAAAATGATGCTCCGAAATCAACTTCTGTCACCTTAGTGATACATTTTGGGATAGTACCTAAAGTTTAAAGCAGAAATTGGGGCACTTTTGATATTTTCATTTTTGACCAATATCGACAGGTCCGGGGCTTAGGGAATTTCTCATATGCCACAAAACGGTTGAAGCTCCTGTTCAAAAATGATGCTCCGAAATCAACTTCTGTCACCTTAGTGATACATTTTGGGATAGTACCTAAAGTTTAAAGCAGAAATTGGGGCACTTTTGAAATTTTCATTTTAGACCAAAATCGACAGGTCCGGGGCTTAGGGAATTTCTCATATGCCACAAAACGGTTGAAGCTCCTGTTCAAAAATGATGCTCCGAAATCAACTTCTGTCACCTTAGTGATACATTTTGGGATAGTACCTAAAGTTTAAAGCAGAAATTGGGGCACTTTTGAAATTTTCATTTTTGACCAAAATCGACAGGTCCGGGGCTTAGGGAATTTCTCATATGCCACAAAACGGTTGAAGCTCCTGTTAAAAAATGATGCTCCGAAATCAACTTCTGTCACCTTAGTGATACATTTTGGGATAGTACCTAAAGTTTAAAGCAGAAATTGGGGCACTTTTGATATTTTCATTTTTGACCAAAATCGACAGGTCCGGGGCTTAGGGAATTTCTCATATGCCACAAAACGGTTGAAGCTCCTGTTAAAAAATGATGCTCCGAAATCAACTTCTGTCACCTTAGTGATACATTTTGGGATAGTACCTAAAGTTTAAAGCAGAAATTGGGGCACTTTTGATATTTTCATTTTTGACCAAAATCGACAGGTCCGGGGCTTAGGGAATTTCTCATATGCCACAAAACGGTTGAAGCTCCTGTTCAAAAATATATTCCGAAATCAACTTCTGTCACCTTAGTGATACATTTTGGGATAGTACCTAAAGTTTAAAGCAGAAATTGGGGCACTTTTGATATTTTCATTTTTGACCAAAATCGACAGGTCCGGGGCTTAGGGAATTTCTCATATGCCACAAAACGGTTGAAGCTCCTGTTCAAAAATGATGCTCCGAAATCAACTTCTGTCACCTTAGTGATACATTTTGGGATAGTACCTAAAGTTTAAAGCAGAAATTGGGGCACTTTTGAAATTTTCATTTTTGACCAAAATCGACAGGTCCGGGGCTTAGGGAATTTCTCATATGCCACAAAACGGTTGAAGCTCCTGTTCAAAAATGATGCTCCGAAATCAACTTCTGTCACCTTAGTGATACATTTTGGGATAGTACCTAAAGTTTAAAGCAGAAATTGGGGCACTTTTGATATTTTCATTTTTGACCAAAATCGACAGGTCCGGGGCTTAGGGAATTTCTCATATGCCACAAAACGGTTGAAGCTCCTGTTCAAAAATGATGCTCCGAAATCAACTTCTGTCACCTTAGTGATACATTTTGGGATAGTACCTAAAGTTTAAAGCAGAAATTGGGGCACTTTTGATATTTTCATTTTTGACCAAAATCGACAGGTCTGGGGCTTAGGGAATTTCTCATATGCCACAAAACGGTTGAAGCTCCTGTTCAAAAATGATGCTCCGAAATCAACTTCTGTCACCTTAGTGATACATTTTGGGATAGTACCTAAAGTTTAAAGCAGAAATTGGGGCACTTTTGATATTTTCATTTTTGACCAATATCGACAGGTCCGGGGCTTAGGGAATTTCTCATATGCCACAAAACGGTTGAAGCTCCTGTTCAAAAATGATGCTCCGAAATCAACTTCTGTCACCTTAGTGATACATTTTGGGATAGTACCTAAAGTTTAAAGCAGAAATTTGGGCACTTTTGAAATTTTCATTTTAGACCAAAATCGACAGGTCCGGGGCTTAGGGAATTTCTCATATGCCACAAAACGGTTGAAGCTCCTGTTCAAAAATGATGCTCCGAAATCAACTTCTGTCACCTTAGTGATACATTTTGGGATAGTACCTAAAGTTTAAAGCAGAAATTGGGGCACTTTTGAAATTTTCATTTTTGACCAAAATCGACAGGTCCGGAGCTTAGGGAATTTCTCATATGCCACATAACGGTTGAAGCTCCTGTTCAAAAATGATGCTCCGAAATCAACTTCTGTCACCTTAGTGATACATTTTGGGATAGTACCTAAAGTTTAAAGCAGAAATTGGGGCACTTTTGATATTTTCATTTTTGACCAAAATCGACAGGTCCGGGGCTTAGGGAATTTGTCATATGCCACAAAACGGTTGAAGCTCCTGTTCAAAAATGATGCTCCGAAATCAACTTCTGTCACCTTAGTGATACATTTTGGGATAGTACCTAAAGTTTAAAGCAGAAATTGGGGCACTTTTGAAATTTTCATTTTTGACCAAAATCGACAGGTCCGGGGCTTAGGGAATTTCTCATATGCCACAAAACGGTTGAAGCTCCTGTTAAAAAATGATGCTCCGAAATCAACTTCTGTCACCTTAGTGATACATTTTGGGATAGTACCTAAAGTTTAAAGCAGAAATTGGGGCACTTTTGATATTTTCATTTTTGACCAAAATCGACAGGTCCGGGGCTTAGGGAATTTCTCATATGCCACAAAACGGTTGAAGCTCCTGTTCAAAAATGATGCTCCGAAATCAACTTCTGTCACCTTAGTGATACATTTTGGGATAGTACCTAAAGTTTAAAGCAGAAATTGGGGCACTTTTGATATTTTCATTTTTGACCAAAATCGACAGGTCCGGGGCTTAGGGAATTTCTCATATGCCACAAAACGGTTGAAGCTCCTGTTCAAAAATGATGCTCCGAAATCAACTTCTGTCACCTTAGTGATACATTTTGGGATAGTACCTAAAGTTTAAAGCAGAAATTGGGGCACTTTTGAAATTTTCATTTTTGACCAAAATCGACAGGTCCGGGGCTTAGGGAATTTCTCATATGCCACAAAACGGTTGAAGCTCCTGTTCAAAAATGATGCTCCGAAATCAACTTCTGTCACCTTAGTGATACATTTTGGGATAGTACCTAAAGTTTAAAGCAGAAATTGGGGCACTTTTGATATTTTCATTTTTGACCAAAATCGACAGGTCCGGGGCTTAGGGAATTTCTCATATGCCACAAAACGGTTGAAGCTCCTGTTCAAAAATGATGCTCCGAAATCAACTTCTGTCACCTTAGTGATACATTTTGGGATAGTACCTAAAGTTTAAAGCAGAAATTGGGGCACTTTTGATATTTTCATTTTTGACCAAAATCGACAGGTCTGGGGCTTAGGGAATTTCTCATATGCCACAAAACGGTTGAAGCTCCTGTTCAAAAATGATGCTCCGAAATCAACTTCTGTCACCTTAGTGATACATTTTGGGATAGTACCTAAAGTTTAAAGCAGAAATTGGGGCACTTTTGATATTTTCATTTTTGACCAATATCGACAGGTCCGGGGCTTAGGGAATTTCTCATATGCCACAAAACGGTTGAAGCTCCTGTTCAAAAATGATGCTCCGAAATCAACTTCTGTCACCTTAGTGATACATTTTGGGATAGTACCTAAAGTTTAAAGCAGAAATTTGGGCACTTTTGAAATTTTCATTTTAGACCAAAATCGACAGGTCCGGGGCTTAGGGAATTTCTCATATGCCACAAAACGGTTGAAGCTCCTGTTCAAAAATGATGCTCCGAAATCAACTTCTGTCACCTTAGTGATACATTTTGGGATAGTACCTAAAGTTTAAAGCAGAAATTGGGGCACTTTTGAAATTTTCATTTTTGACCAAAATCGACAGGTCCGGAGCTTAGGGAATTTCTCATATGCCACATAACGGTTGAAGCTCCTGTTCAAAAATGATGCTCCGAAATCAACTTCTGTCACCTTAGTGATACATTTTGGGATAGTACCTAAAGTTTAAAGCAGAAATTGGGGCACTTTTGATATTTTCATTTTTGACCAAAATCGACAGGTCCGGGGCTTAGGGAATTTGTCATATGCCACAAAACGGTTGAAGCTCCTGTTCAAAAATGATGCTCCGAAATCAACTTCTGTCACCTTAGTGATACATTTTGGGATAGTACCTAAAGTTTAAAGCAGAAATTGGGGCACTTTTGAAATTTTCATTTTTGACCAAAATCGACAGGTCCGGGGCTTAGGGAATTTCTCATATGCCACAAAACGGTTGAAGCTCCTGTTAAAAAATGATGCTCCGAAATCAACTTCTGTCACCTTAGTGATACATTTTGGGATAGTACCTAAAGTTTAAAGCAGAAATTGGGGCACTTTTGATATTTTCATTTTTGACCAAAATCGACAGGTCCGGGGCTTAGGGAATTTCTCATATGCCACAAAACGGTTGAAGCTCCTGTTCAAAAATGATGCTCCGAAATCAACTTCTGTCACCTTAGTGATACATTTTGGGATAGTACCTAAAGTTTAAAGCAGAAATTGGGGCACTTTTGATATTTTCATTTTTGACCAAAATCGACAGGTCCGGGGCTTAGGGAATTTCTCATATGCCACAAAACGGTTGAAGCTCCTGTTCAAAAATGATGCTCCGAAATCAACTTCTGTCACCTTAGTGATACATTTTGGGATAGTACCTAAAGTTTCAAGCAGAAATTGGGGCACTTTTGAAATTTTCATTTTTGACCAAAATCGACAGGTCCGGGGCTTAGGGAATTTGTCATATGCCACAAAACGGTTGAAGCTCCTGTTCAAAAATGATGCTCCGAAATCAACTTCTGTCACCTTAGTGATACATTTTGGGATAGTACCTAAAGTTTAAAGCAGAAATTGGGGCACTTTTGAAATTTTCATTTTAGACCAAAATCGACAGGTCCGGGGCTTAGGGAATTTCTCATATGCCACAAAACGGTTGAAGCTCCTGTTCAAAAATGATGCTCCGAAATCAACTTCTGTCACCTTAGTGATACATTTTGGGATAGTACCTAAAGTTTCAAGCAGAAATTGGGGCACTTTTGATATTTTCATTTTTGACCAATATCGACAGGTCCGGGGCTTAGGGAATTTCTCATATGCCACAAAACGGTTGAAGCTCCTGTTCAAAAATGATGCTCCGAAATCAACTTCTGTCACCTTAGTGATATATTTTGGGATAGTACCTAAAGTTTAAAGCAGAAATTGGGGCACTTTTGAAATTTTCATTTTTGACCAAAATCGACAGGTCCGGGGCTTAGGGAATTTCTCATATGCCACAAAACGGTTGAAGCTCCTGTTCAAAAATGATGCTCCGAAATCAACTTCTGTCACCTTAGTGATACATTTTGGGATAGTACCTAAAGTTTAAAGCAGAAACTGGGGCACTTTTGAAATTTTCATTTTTGACCAAAATCGACAGGTCCGGGGCTTAGGGAATTTCTCATATGCCACAAAACGGTTGAAGCTCCTGTTCAAAAATGATGCTCCAAAATCAACTTCTGTCACCTTAGTGATACATTTTGGGATAGTACCTAAAGTTTAAAGCAGAAATTGGGGCACTTTTGATATTTTCATTTTTGACCAATATCGACAGGTCCTGGGCTTAGGGAATTTCTCATATGCCACAAAACGGTTGAAGCTCCTGTTAAAAAATGATGCTCCGAAATCAACTTCTGTCACCTTAGTGATACATTTTGGGATAGTACCTAAAGTTTAAAGCAGAAATTGGGGCACTTTTGATATTTTAATTTTTGACCAAAATCGACAGGTCCGGGGCTTAGGGAATTTCTCATATGCCACAAAACGGTTGAAGCTCCTGTTCAAAAATGATGCTCCGAAATCAACTTCTGTCACCTTAGTGATACATTTTGGGATAGTACCTAAAGTTTAAAGCAGAAATTGGGGCACTTTTGATATTTTCATTTTTGACCAATATCGACAGGTCCGGGGCTTAGGGAATTTCTCATATGCCACAAAACGGTTGAAGCTCCTGTTCAAAAATGATGCTCCGAAATCAACTTCTGTCACCTTAGTGATACGTTTTGTGATAGTACCTAAAGTTTAAAGCAGAAATTGGGGCACTTTTGATATTTTCATTTTTGACCAAAATCGACAGGTTCGGGGCATAGGGAATTTCTCATATGCCACAAAACGGTTGAAGCTCCTGTTCAAAAATGATGCTCCGAAATCAACTTCTGTCACCTTAGTGATACATTTTGGGATAGTACCTAAAGTTTAAAGCAGAAATTGGGGCACTTTTGATATTTTCATTTTTGACCAATATCGACAGGTCCGGGGCTTAGGGAATTTCTCATATGCCACAAAACGGTTGAAGCTCCTGTTCAAAAATGATGCTCCGAAATCAACTTCTGTCACCTTAGTGATACATTTTGGGATAGTACCTAAAGTTTAAAGCAGAAATTGGGGCACTTTTGAAATTTTCATTTTTGACCAAAATCGACAGGTCCGGGGCTTAGGGAATTTCTCATATGCCACAAAACGGTTGAAGCTCCTGTTCAAAAATGATGCTCCGAAATCAACTTCTGTCACCTTAGTGATACATTTTGGGATAGTACCTAAAGTTTAAAGCAGAAATTGGGGCACTTTTGAAATTTTCTTTTTTGACCAAAATCGACAGGTCCGGGGCTTAGGGTATTTCTCATATGCCACAAAACGGTTGAAGCTCCTGATAAAAAATGATGCTCCGAAATCAACTTCTGTCACCTTAGTGATACATTTTGGGATAGTACCTAAAGTTTAAAGCAGAAATTGGGGCACTTTTGAAATTTTCATTTTTGACCAAAATCGACAGGTCCAGGGCTTAGGGGATTTCTCATATGCCACAAAACGGTTGAAGCTCCTGTTCAAAAATGATGCTCCAAAATCAACTTCTGTCACCTTAGTGATACATTTTGGGATAGTACCTAAAGTTTAAAGCAGAAATTGGGGCACTTTTGATATTTTCATTTTTGACCAATATCGACAGGTCCGGGGCTTAGGGAATTTCTCATATGCCACAAAACGGTTGAAGCTCCTGTTCAAAAATGATGCTCCGAAATCAACTTCTGTCACCTTAGTGATACATTTTGGGATAGTACCTAAAGTTTAAAGCAGAAATTGGGGCACTTTTGAAATTTTCATTTTTGACCAAAATCGACAGGCCCGGGGCTTAGGGAATTTCTCATATGCCACAAAATGGTTGAAGCTCCTGTTCAAAAATGATGCTCCGAAATCAACTTCAGTCACCTTAGTGATACATTTTGGGATAGTACCTAAAGTTTAAAGCAGAAATTGGGGCACTTTTGAAATTTTCATTTTTGACCAAAATCGACAGGTCCGGGGCTTAGGGAATTTCTCATATGCCACAAAACGGTTGAAGCTCCTGTTAAAAAATGATGCTCCGAAATCAACTTCTGTCACCTTAGTGATACATTTTGGGATAGTACCTAAAGTTTAAAGCAGAAATTGGGGCACTTTTGATATTTTCATTTTTGACCAAAATCGACAGGTCCGGGGCTTAGGGAATTTCTCATATGCCACAAAACGGTTGAAGCTCCTGTTCAAAAATGATGCTCCGAAATCAACTTCTGTCACCTTAGTGATACATTTTGGGATAGTACCTAAAGTTTAAAGCAGAAATTGGGGCACTTTTGATATTTTCATTTTTGACCAAAATCGACAGGTCCGGGGCTTAGGGAATTTCTCATATGCCACAAAACGGTTGAAGCTCCTGTTCAAAAATGATGCTCCGAAATCAACTTCTGTCACCTTAGTGATACATTTTGGGATAGTACCTAAAGTTTCAAGCAGAAATTGGGGCACTTTTGATATTTTCATTTTTGACCAATATCGACAGGTCCGGGGCTTAGGGAACTTCTCATATGCCACAAAACGGTTGAAGCTCCTGTTCAAAAATGATGCTCCGAAATCAACTTCTGTCACCTTAGTGATACATTTTGGGATAGTACCTAAAGTTTAAAGCAGAAATTGGGGCACTTTTGAAATTTTCATTTTTGACCAAAATCGACAGGTGCGGGGCTTAGGGAATTTCTCATATGCCACAAAACGGTTGAAGCTCCTGTTCAAAAATGATGCTCCGAAATCAACTTCTGTCACCTTAGTGATACATTTTGGGATAGTACCTAAAGTTTAAAGCAGAAACTGGGGCACTTTTGAAATTTTCATTTTTGACCAAAATCGACAGGTCCGGGGCTTAGGGAATTTCTCATATGCCACAAAACGGTTGAAGCTCCTGTTAAAAAATGATGCTCCGAAATCAACTTCTGTCACCTTAGTGATACATTTTGGGATAGTACCTAAAGTTTAAAGCAGAAATTGGGGCACTTTTGAAATTTTCATTTTTGACCAAAATCGACAGGTCCGGGGCTTAGGGAATTTCTCATATGCCACAAAACGGTTGAAGCTCCTGTTCAAAAATGATGCTCCGAAATCAACTTCTGTCACCTTAGTGATACATTTTGGGATAGTACCTAAAGTTTAAAGCAGAAACTGGGGCACTTTTGAAATTTTCATTTTTGACCAAAATCGACAGGTCCGGGGCTTAGGGAATTTCTCATATGCCACAAAACGGTTGAAGCTCCTGTTCAAAAATGATGCTCCAAAATCAAATTCTGTCACCTTAGTGATACATTTTGGGATAGTACCGAAAGTTTAAAGCAGAAATTGGGGCACTTTTGAAATTTTCATTTTTGACCAAAATCGACAGGTCCGGGGCTTAGGGGATTTCTCATATGCCACAAAACGGTTGAAGCTCCTGTTCAAAAATGATGCTCCAAAATCAACTTCTGTCACCTTAGTGATACATTTTGGGATAGTACCTAAAGTTTAAAGCAGAAATTGGGGCACTTTTGATATTTTCATTTTTGACCAATATCGACAGGTCCTGGGCTTAGGGAATTTCTCATATGCCACAAAACGGTTGAAGCTCCTGTTAAAAAATGATGCTCCGAAATCAACTTCTGTCACCTTAGTGATACATTTTGGGATAGTACCTAAAGTTTAAAGCAGAAATTGGGGCACTTTTGATATTTTAATTTTTGACCAAAATCGACAGGTCCGGGGCTTAGGGAATTTCTCATATGCCACAAAACGGTTGAAGCTCCTGTTAAAAAATGATGCTCCGAAATCAACTTCTGTCACCTTAGTGATACATTTTGGGATAGTACCTAAAGTTTAAAGCAGAAATTGGGGCACTTTTGATATTTTCATTTTTGACCAAAATCGACAGGTCCGGGGCTTAGGGAATTTCTCATATGCCACAAAACGGTTGAAGCTCCTGTTCAAAAATGATGCTCCAAAATCAACTTCTGTCACCTTAGTGATACATTTTGGGATAGTACCTAAAGTTTAAAGCAGAAATTGGGGCACTTTTGATATTTTCATTTTTGACCAATATCGACAGGTCCTGGGCTTAGGGAATTTCTCATATGCCACAAAACGGTTGAAGCTCCTGTTAAAAAATGATGCTCCGAAATCAACTTCTGTCACCTTAGTGATACATTTTGGGATAGTACCTAAAGTTTAAAGCAGAAATTGGGGCACTTTTGATATTTTAATTTTTGACCAAAATCGACAGGTCCGGGGCTTAGGGAATTTCTCATATGCCACAAAACGGTTGAAGCTCCTGTTCAAAAATGATGCTCCGAAATCAACTTCTGTCACCTTAGTGATACATTTTGGGATAGTACCTAAAGTTTAAAGCAGAAATTGGGGCACTTTTGATATTTTCATTTTTGACCAATATCGACAGGTCAGGGGCTTAGGGAATTTCTCATATGCCACAAAACGGTTGAAGCTCCTGTTCAAAAATGATGCTCCGAAATCAACTTCTGTCACCTTAGTGATACGTTTTGTGATAGTACCTAAAGTTTAAAGCAGAAATTGGGGCACTTTTGATATTTTCATTTTTGACCAAAATCGACAGGTTCGGGGCATAGGGAATTTCTCATATGCCACAAAACGGTTGAAGCTCCTGTTCAAAAATGATGCTCCGAAATCAACTTCAGTCACCTTAGTGATACATTTTGGGATAGTACCTAAAGTTTAAAGCAGAAATTGGGGCACTTTTGAAATTTTCATTTTTGACCAAAATCGACAGGTCCGGGGCTTAGGGAATTTCTCATATGCCACAAAACGGTTGAAGCTCCTGTTAAAAAATGATGCTCCGAAATCAACTTCTGTCACCTTAGTGATACATTTTGGGATAGTACCTAAAGTTTAAAGCAGAAATTGGGGCACTTTTGATATTTTCATTTTTGACCAAAATCGACAGGTCCGGGGCTTAGGGAATTTCTCATATGCCACAAAACGGTTGAAGCTCCTGTTCAAAAATGATGCTCCGAAATCAACTTCTGTCACCTTAGTGATACATTTTGGGATAGTACCTAAAGTTTAAAGCAGAAATTGGGGCACTTTTGATATTTTCATTTTTGACCAAAATCGACAGGTCCGGGGCTTAGGGAATTTCTCATATGCCACAAAACGGTTGAAGCTCCTGTTCAAAAATGATGCTCCGAAATCAACTTCTGTCACCTTAGTGATACATTTTGGGATAGTACCTAAAGTTTCAAGCAGAAATTGGGGCACTTTTGATATTTTCATTTTTGACCAATATCGACAGGTCCGGGGCTTAGGGAACTTCTCATATGCCACAAAACGGTTGAAGCTCCTGTTCAAAAATGATGCTCCGAAATCAACTTCTGTCACCTTAGTGATACATTTTGGGATAGTACCTAAAGTTTAAAGCAGAAATTGGGGCACTTTTGAAATTTTCATTTTTGACCAAAATCGACAGGTGCGGGGCTTAGGGAATTTCTCATATGCCACAAAACGGTTGAAGCTCCTGTTCAAAAATGATGCTCCGAAATCAACTTCTGTCACCTTAGTGATACATTTTGGGATAGTACCTAAAGTTTAAAGCAGAAACTGGGGCACTTTTGAAATTTTCATTTTTGACCAAAATCGACAGGTCCGGGGCTTAGGGAATTTCTCATATGCCACAAAACGGTTGAAGCTCCTGTTAAAAAATGATGCTCCGAAATCAACTTCTGTCACCTTAGTGATACATTTTGGGATAGTACCTAAAGTTTAAAGCAGAAATTGGGGCACTTTTGAAATTTTCATTTTTGACCAAAATCGACAGGTCCGGGGCTTAGGGAATTTCTCATATGCCACAAAACGGTTGAAGCTCCTGTTCAAAAATGATGCTCCGAAATCAACTTCTGTCACCTTAGTGATACATTTTGGGATAGTACCTAAAGTTTAAAGCAGAAACTGGGGCACTTTTGAAATTTTCATTTTTGACCAAAATCGACAGGTCCGGGGCTTAGGGAATTTCTCATATGCCACAAAACGGTTGAAGCTCCTGTTCAAAAATGATGCTCCAAAATCAAATTCTGTCACCTTAGTGATACATTTTGGGATAGTACCGAAAGTTTAAAGCAGAAATTGGGGCACTTTTGAAATTTTCATTTTTGACCAAAATCGACAGGTCCGGGGCTTAGGGGATTTCTCATATGCCACAAAACGGTTGAAGCTCCTGTTCAAAAATGATGCTCCAAAATCAACTTCTGTCACCTTAGTGATACATTTTGGGATAGTACCTAAAGTTTAAAGCAGAAATTGGGGCACTTTTGATATTTTCATTTTTGACCAATATCGACAGGTCCTGGGCTTAGGGAATTTCTCATATGCCACAAAACGGTTGAAGCTCCTGTTAAAAAATGATGCTCCGAAATCAACTTCTGTCACCTTAGTGATACATTTTGGGATAGTACCTAAAGTTTAAAGCAGAAATTGGGGCACTTTTGATATTTTAATTTTTGACCAAAATCGACAGGTCCGGGGCTTAGGGAATTTCTCATATGCCACAAAACGGTTGAAGCTCCTGTTAAAAAATGATGCTCCGAAATCAACTTCTGTCACCTTAGTGATACATTTTGGGATAGTACCTAAAGTTTAAAGCAGAAATTGGGGCACTTTTGATATTTTCATTTTTGACCAAAATCAACAGGTCCGGGGCTTAGGGAATTTCTCATATGCCACAAAACGGTTGAAGCTCCTGTTCAAAAATGATGCTCCAAAATCAACTTCTGTCACCTTAGTGATACATTTTGGGATAGTACCTAAAGTTTAAAGCAGAAATTGGGGCACTTTTGATATTTTCATTTTTGACCAATATCGACAGGTCCTGGGCTTAGGGAATTTCTCATATGCCACAAAACGGTTGAAGCTCCTGTTAAAAAATGATGCTCCGAAATCAACTTCTGTCACCTTAGTGATACATTTTGGGATAGTACCTAAAGTTTAAAGCAGAAATTGGGGCACTTTTGATATTTTAATTTTTGACCAAAATCGACAGGTCCGGGGCTTAGGGAATTTCTCATATGCCACAAAACGGTTGAAGCTCCTGTTCAAAAATGATGCTCCGAAATCAACTTCTGTCACCTTAGTGATACATTTTGGGATAGTACCTAAAGTTTAAAGCAGAAATTGGGGCACTTTTGATATTTTCATTTTTGACCAATATCGACAGGTCAGGGGCTTAGGGAATTTCTCATATGCCACAAAACGGTTGAAGCTCCTGTTCAAAAATGATGCTCCGAAATCAACTTCTGTCACCTTAGTGATACGTTTTGTGATAGTACCTAAAGTTTAAAGCAGAAATTGGGGCACTTTTGATATTTTCATTTTTGACCAAAATCGACAGGTTCGGGGCATAGGGAATTTCTCATATGCCACAAAACGGTTGAAGCTCCTGTTCAAAAATGATGCTCCGAAATCAACTTCTGTCACCTTAGTGATACATTTTGGGATAGTACCTAAAGTTTAAAGCAGAAATTGGGGCACTTTTGATATTTTCATTTTTGACCAATATCGACAGGTCCGGGGCTTAGGGAATTTCTCATATGCCACAAAACGGTTGAAGCTCCTGTTCAAAAATGATGCTCCGAAATCAACTTCTGTCACCTTAGTGATACATTTTGGGATAGTACCTAAAGTTTAAAGCAGAAATTGGGGCACTTTTGAAATTTTCATTTTTGACCAAAATCGACAGGTCCGGGGCTTAGGGAATTTCTCATATGCCACAAAACGGTTGAAGCTCCTGTTCAAAAATGATGCTCCGAAATCAACTTCTGTCACCTTAGTGATACATTTTGGGATAGTACCTAAAGTTTAAAGCAGAAATTGGGGCACTTTTGAAATTTTCTTTTTTGACCAAAATCGACAGGTCCGGGGCTTAGGGTATTTCTCATATGCCACAAAACGGTTGAAGCTCCTGATAAAAAATGATGCTCCGAAATCAACTTCTGTCACCTTAGTGATACATTTTGGGATAGTACCTAAAGTTTAAAGCAGAAATTGGGGCACTTTTGAAATTTTCATTTTTGACCAAAATCGACAGGTCCGGGGCTTAGGGGATTTCTCATATGCCACAAAACGGTTGAAGCTCCTGTTCAAAAATGATGCTCCGAAATCAACTTCTGTCACCTTAGTGATACATTTTGGGATAGTACCTAAAGTTTAAAGCAGAAATTGGGGCACTTTTGAAATTTTCATTTTTGACCAAAATCGACAGGCCCGGGGCTTAGGGAATTTCTCATATGCCACAAAATGGTTGAAGCTCCTGTTCAAAAATGATGCTCCGAAATCAACTTCAGTCACCTTAGTGATACATTTTGGGATAGTACCTAAAGTTTAAAGCAGAAATTGGGGCACTTTTGAAATTTTCATTTTTGACCAAAATCGACAGGTCCAGGGCTTAGGGAATTTCTCAAATGCCACAAAACGGTTGAAGCTCCTGTTAAAAAATGATGCTCCGAAATCAACTTCTGTCACCTTAGTGATACATTTTGGGATAGTACCTAAAGTTTAAAGCAGAAATTGGGGCACTTTTGATATTTTCATTTTTGACCAAAATCGACAGGTCCGGGGCTTAGGGAATTTCTCATATGCCACAAAACGGTTGAAGCTCCTGTTCAAAAATGATGCTCCGAAATCAACTTCTGTCACCTTAGTGATACATTTTGGGATAGTACCGAAAGTTTAAAGCAGAAATTGGGGCACTTTTGAAATTTTCATTTTTGACCAAAATCGACAGGTCCGGGGCTTAGGGGATTTCTCATATGCCACAAAACGGTTGAAGCTCCTGTTCAAAAATGATGCTCCGAAATCAACTTCTGTCACCTTAGTGATACATTTTGGGATAGTACCTAAAGTTTAAAGCAGAAATTGGGGCACTTTTGATATTTTCATTTTTGACCAATATCGACAGGTCCTGGGCTTAGGGAATTTCTCATATGCCACAAAACGGTTGAAGCTCCTGTTAAAAAATGATGCTCCGAAATCAACTTCTGTCACCTTAGTGATACATTTTGGGATAGTACCTAAAGTTTAAAGCAGAAATTGGGGCACTTTTGATATTTTAATTTTTGACCAAAATCGACAGGTCCGGGGCTTAGGGAATTTCTCATATGCCACAAAACGGTTGAAGCTCCTGTTAAAAAATGATGCTCCGAAATCAACTTCTGTCAGCTTAGTGATACATTTT
This sequence comes from Pseudophryne corroboree, assembly GCF_028390025.1. Taxonomy (NCBI): domain Eukaryota; kingdom Metazoa; phylum Chordata; class Amphibia; order Anura; family Myobatrachidae; genus Pseudophryne; species Pseudophryne corroboree. The sequence continues at coordinate 22,271 of NW_026968093.1, read as the reverse complement.
GGGATAGTACCTAAAGTTTAAAGCAGAAATTGGGGCACTTTTGATATTTTCATTTTTGACCAAAATCGACAGGTCCGGGGCTTAGGGAATTTCTCATATGCCACAAAACGGTTGAAGCTCCTGTTCAAAAATGATGCTCCGAAATCAACTTCTGTCACCTTAGTGATACATTTTGGGATAGTACCTAAAGTTTAAAGCAGAAATTGGGGCACTTTTGATATTTTCATTTTTGACCAATATCGACAGGTCCGGGGCTTAGGGAATTTCTCATATGCCACAAAACGGTTGAAGCTCCTGTTCAAAAATGATGCTCCGAAATCAACTTCTGTCACCTTAGTGATACGTTTTGTGATAGTACCTAAAGTTTAAAGCAGAAATTGGGGCACTTTTGATATTTTCATTTTTGACCAAAATCGACAGGTTCGGGGCATAGGGAATTTCTCATATGCCACAAAACGGTTGAAGCTCCTGTTCAAAAATGATGCTCCGAAATCAACTTCTGTCACCTTAGTGATACATTTTGGGATAGTACCTAAAGTTTAAAGCAGAAATTGGGGCACTTTTGATATTTTCATTTTTGACCAATATCGACAGGTCCGGGGCTTAGGGAATTTCTCATATGCCACAAAACGGTTGAAGCTCCTGTTCAAAAATGATGCTCCGAAATCAACTTCTGTCACCTTAGTGATACATTTTGGGATAGTACCTAAAGTTTAAAGCAGAAATTGGGGCACTTTTGAAATTTTCATTTTTGACCAAAATCGACAGGTCCGGGGCTTAGGGAATTTCTCATATGCCACAAAACGGTTGAAGCTCCTGTTCAAAAATGATGCTCCGAAATCAACTTCTGTCACCTTAGTGATACATTTTGGGATAGTACCTAAAGTTTAAAGCAGAAATTGGGGCACTTTTGAAATTTTCATTTTTGACCAAAATCGACAGGTCCGGGGCTTAGGGAATTTCTCATATGCCACAAAACGGTTGAAGCTCCTGTTCAAAAATGATGCTCCGAAATCAACTTCTGTCACCTTAGTGATACATTTTGGGATAGTACCTAAAGTTTAAAGCAGAAATTGGGGCACTTTTGAAATTTTCTTTTTTGACCAAAATCGACAGGTCCGGGGCTTAGGGAATTTCTCATATGCCACAAAACGGTTGAAGCTCCTGATAAAAAATGATGCTCCGAAATCAACTTCTGTCACCTTAGTGATACATTTTGGGATAGTACCTAAAGTTTAAAGCAGAAATTGGGGCACTTTTGAAATTTTCATTTTTGACCAAAATCGACAGGTCCGGGGCTTAGGGGATTTCTCATATGCTACAAAACGGTTGAAGCTCCTGTTCAAAAATGATGCTCCAAAATCAACTTCTGTCACCTTAGTGATACATTTTGGGATAGTACCTAAAGTTTAAAGCAGAAATTGGGGCACTTTTGATATTTTCATTTTTGACCAATATCGACAGGTCCGGGGCTTAGGGAATTTCTCATATGCCACAAAACGGTTGAAGCTCCTGTTCAAAAATGATGCTCCGAAATCAACTTCTGTCACCTTAGTGATACATTTTGGGATAGTACCTAAAGTTTAAAGCAGAAATTGGGGCACTTTTGAAATTTTCATTTTTGACCAAAATCGACAGGCCCGGGGCTTAGGGAATTTCTCATATGCCACAAAATGGTTGAAGCTCCTGTTCAAAAATGATGCTCCGAAATCAACTTCAGTCACCTTAGTGATACATTTTGGGATAGTACCTAAAGTTTAAAGCAGAAATTGGGGCACTTTTGAAATTTTCTTAATTGACCAAAATCGACAGGTCCGGGGCTTAGGGAATTTCTCATATGCCACAAAACGGTTGAAGCTCCTGATAAAAAATGATGCTCCGAAATCAACTTCTGTCACCTTAGTGATACATTTTGGGATAGTACCTAAAGTTTAAAGCAGAAATTGGGGCACTTTTGAAATTTTCATTTTTGACCAAAATCGACAGGTCCGGGGCTTAGGGGATTTCTCATATGCCACAAAACGGTTGAAGCTCCTGTTCAAAAATGATGCTCCAAAATCAACTTCTGTTACCTTAGTGATACATTTTGGGATAGTACCTAAAGTTTAAAGCAGAAATTGGGGCACTTTTGATATTTTCATTTTTGACCAATATCGACAGGTCCGGGGCTTAGGGAATTTCTCATATGCCACAAAACGGTTGAAGCTCCTGTTCAAAAATGATGCTCCGAAATCAACTTCTGTCACCTTAGTGATACATTTTGGGATAGTACCTAAAGTTTAAAGCAGATATTGGGGCACTTTTGAAATTTTCATTTTTGACCAAAATCGACAGGTCCCGGGCTTAGGGAATTTCTCATATGCCACAAAATGGTTGAAGCTCCTGTTCAAAAATGATGCTCCAAAATCAACTTCTGTCACCTTAGTGATACAATTTGGGATAGTACCTAAAGTTTAAAGCAGAAATTGGGGCACTTTTGAAATTTTCTTAATTGACCAAAATCGACAGGTCCGGGGCTTAGGGAATTTCTCATATGCCACAAAACGGTTGAAGCTCCTGATAAAAAATGATGCTCCGAAATCAACTTCTGTCACCTTAGTGATACATTTTGGGATAGTACCTAAAGTTTAAAGCAGAAATTGGGGCACTTTTGAAATTTTCATTTTTGACCAAAATCGACAGGTCCGGGGCTTAGGGGATTTCTCATATGCCACAAAACGGTTGAAGCTCCTGTTCAAAAATGATGCTCCAAAATCAACTTCTGTCACCTTAGTGATACATTTTGGGATAGTACCTAAAGTTTAAAGCAGAAATTGGGGCACTTTTGATATTTTCATTTTTGACCAATATCGACAGGTCCGGGGCTTAGGGAATTTCTCATATGCCACAAAACGGTTGAAGCTCCTGTTCAAAAATGATGCTCCGAAATCAACTTCTGTCACCTTAGTGATACATTTTGGGATAGTACCTAAAGTTTAAAGCAGATATTGGGGCACTTTTGAAATTTTCATTTTTGACCAAAATCGACAGGTCCCGGGCTTAGGGAATTTCTCATATGCCACAAAATGGTTGAAGCTCCTGTTCAAAAATGATGCTCCAAAATCAACTTCTGTCACCTTAGTGATACAATTTGGGATAGTACCTAAAGTTTAAAGCAGAAATTGGGGCACTTTTGAAATTTTCATTTTTGACCAAAATCGACAGGTCCGGGGCTTAGGGAATTTCTCATATGCCACAAAACGGTTGAAGCTCCTGTTCAAAAATGATGCTCTGAAATCAACTTCTGTCACCTTAGTGATACATTTTGGGATAGTACCTAAAGTTTAAAGCAGAAATTGGGGCACTTTTGAAATTTTCATTTTTGACCAAAATCGACAGGTCCGGGGCTTAGGGAATTTCTCATATGCCACAAAACGGTTGAAGCTCCTGTTCAAAAATGATGCTCCGAAATCAACTTCTGTCACCTTAGTGATACATTTTGGGATAGTACCTAAAGTTTAAAGCAGAAATTGGGGCACTTTTGAAATTTTCATTTTTGACCAAAATCGACAGGTCCGGGGCTTAGGGAATTTCTCATATGCCACAAAACGGTTGAAGCTCCTGTTCAAAAATGATGCTCCGAAATCAACTTCTGTCACCTTAGTGATACATTTTGGGATAGTACCTAAAGTTTAAAGCAGAAATTGGGGCACTTTTGATATTTTCATTTTTGACCAAAATCGACAGGTCCGGGGCTTAGGGAATTTGTCATATGCCACAAAACGGTTGAAGCTCCTGTTCAAAAATGATGCTCCGAAATCAACTTCTGTCACCTTAGTGATACATTTTGGGATAGTACCTAAAGTTTAAAGCAGAAATTGGGGCACTTTTGAAATTTTCATTTTTGACCAAAATCGACAGGTCCGGGGCTTAGGGAATTTCTCATATGCCACAAAACGGTTGAAGCTCCTGTTAAAAAATGATGCTCCGAAATCAACTTCTGTCACCTTAGTGATACATTTTGGGATAGTACCTAAAGTTTAAAGCAGAAATTGGGGCACTTTTGATATTTTCATTTTTGACCAAAATCGACAGGTCCGGGGCTTAGGGAATTTCTCATATGCCACAAAACGGTTGAAGCTCCTGTTCAAAAATGATGCTCCGAAATCAACTTCTGTCACCTTAGTGATACATTTTGGGATAGTACCTAAAGTTTAAAGCAGAAATTGGGGCACTTTTGATATTTTCATTTTTGACCAAAATCGACAGGTCCGGGGCTTAGGGAATTTCTCATATGCCACAAAACGGTTGAAGCTCCTGTTCAAAAATGATGCTCCGAAATCAACTTCTGTCACCTTAGTGATACATTTTGGGATAGTACCTAAAGTTTAAAGCAGAAATTGGGGCACTTTTGAAATTTTCATTTTTGACCAAAATCGACAGGTCCGGGGCTTAGGGAATTTCTCATATGCCACAAAACGGTTGAAGCTCCTGTTCAAAAATGATGCTCCGAAATCAACTTCTGTCACCTTAGTGATACATTTTGGGATAGTACCTAAAGTTTAAAGCAGAAATTGGGGCACTTTTGATATTTTCATTTTTGACCAAAATCGACAGGTCCGGGGCTTAGGGAATTTGTCATATGCCACAAAACGGTTGAAGCTCCTGTTCAAAAATGATGCTCCGAAATCAACTTCTGTCACCTTAGTGATACATTTTGGGATAGTACCTAAAGTTTAAAGCAGAAATTGGGGCACTTTTGATATTTTCATTTTTGACCAAAATCGACAGGTCTGGGGCTTAGGGAATTTCTCATATGCCACAAAACGGTTGAAGCTCCTGTTCAAAAATGATGCTCCGAAATCAACTTCTGTCACCTTAGTGATACATTTTGGGATAGTACCTAAAGTTTAAAGCAGAAATTGGGGCACTTTTGATATTTTCATTTTTGACCAATATCGACAGGTCCGGGGCTTAGGGAATTTCTCATATGCCACAAAACGGTTGAAGCTCCTGTTCAAAAATGATGCTCCGAAATCAACTTCTGTCACCTTAGTGATACATTTTGGGATAGTACCTAAAGTTTAAAGCAGAAATTGGGGCACTTTTGAAATTTTCATTTTAGACCAAAATCGACAGGTCCGGGGCTTAGGGAATTTCTCATATGCCACAAAACGGTTGAAGCTCCTGTTCAAAAATGATGCTCCGAAATCAACTTCTGTCACCTTAGTGATACATTTTGGGATAGTACCTAAAGTTTAAAGCAGAAATTGGGGCACTTTTGAAATTTTCATTTTTGGCCAAAATCGACAGGTCCGGGGCTTAGGGAATTTCTCATATGCCACAAAACGGTTGAAGCTCCTGTTAAAAAATGATGCTCCGAAATCAACTTCTGTCACCTTAGTGATACATTTTGGGATAGTACCTAAAGTTTAAAGCAGAAATTGGGGCACTTTTGATATTTTCATTTTTGACCAAAATCGACAGGTCCGGGGCTTAGGGAATTTCTCATATGCCACAAAACGGTTGAAGCTCCTGTTCAAAAATGATGCTCCGAAATCAACTTCTGTCACCTTAGTGATACATTTTGGGATAGTACCTAAAGTTTAAAGCAGAAATTGGGGCACTTTTGATATTTTCATTTTTGACCAAAATCGACAGGTCCGGGGCTTAGGGAATTTCTCATATGCCACAAAACGGTTGAAGCTCCTGTTCAAAAATGATGCTCCGAAATCAACTTCTGTCACCTTAGTGATACATTTTGGGATAGTACCTAAAGTTTCAAGCAGAAATTGGGGCACTTTTGATATTTTCATTTTTGACCAATATCGACAGGTCCGGGGCTTAGGGAATTTCTCATATGCCACAAAACGGTTGAAGCTCCTGTTCAAAAATGATGCTCCGAAATCAACTTCTGTCACCTTAGTGATACATTTTGGGATAGTACCTAAAGTTTAAAGCAGAAATTGGGGCACTTTTGAAATTTTCATTTTTGACCAAAATCGACAGGTCCGTGGCTTAGGGAATTTCTCATATGCCACAAAACGGTTGAAGCTCCTGTTCAAAAATGATGCTCCGAAATCAACTTCTGTCACCTTAGTGATACATTTTGGGATAGTACCTAAAGTTTAAAGCAGAAACTGGGGCACTTTTGAAATTTTCATTTTTGACCAAAATCGACAGGTCCGGGGCTTAGGGAATTTCTCATATGCCACAAAACGGTTGAAGCTCCTGTTCAAAAATGATGCTCCAAAATCAAATTCTGTCACCTTAGTGATACATTTTGGGATAGTACCGAAAGTTTAAAGCAGAAATTGGGGCACTTTTGAAATTTTCATTTTTGACCAAAATCGACAGGTCCGGGGCTTAGGGGATTTCTCATATGCCACAAAACGGTTGAAGCTCCTGTTCAAAAATGATGCTCCGAAATCAACTTCTGTCACCTTAGTGATACATTTTGGGATAGTACCTAAAGTTTAAAGCAGAAATTGGGGCACTTTTGATATTTTAATTTTTGACCAAAATCGACAGGTCCGGGGCTTAGGGAATTTCTCATATGCCACAAAACGGTTGAAGCTCCTGTTCAAAAATGATGCTCCGAAATCAACTTCTGTCACCTTAGTGATACATTTTGGGATAGTACCTAAAGTTTAAAGCAGAAATTGGGGCACTTTTGATATTTTCATTTTTGACCAATATCGACAGGTCCGGGGCTTAGGGAATTTCTCATATGCCACAAAACGGTTGAAGCTCCTGTTCAAAAATGATGCTCCGAAATCAACTTCTGTCACCTTAGTGATACGTTTTGTGATAGTACCTAAAGTTTAAAGCAGAAATTGGGGCACTTTTGATATTTTCATTTTTGACCAAAATCGACAGGTTCGGGGCATAGGGAATTTCTCATATGCCACAAAACGGTTGAAGCTCCTGTTCAAAAATGATGCTCCGAAATCAACTTCTGTCACCTTAGTGATACATTTTGGGATAGTACCTAAAGTTTAAAGCAGAAATTGGGGCACTTTTGATATTTTCATTTTTGACCAATATCGACAGGTCCGGGGCTTAGGGAATTTCTCATATGCCACAAAACGGTTGAAGCTCCTGTTCAAAAATGATGCTCCGAAATCAACTTCTGTCACCTTAGTGATACATTTTGGGATAGTACCTAAAGTTTAAAGCAGAAATTGGGGCACTTTTGAAATTTTCATTTTTGACCAAAATCGACAGGTCCGGGGCTTAGGGAATTTCTCATATGCCACAAAACGGTTGAAGCTCCTGTTCAAAAATGATGCTCCGAAATCAACTTCTGTCACCTTAGTGATACATTTTGGGATAGTACCTAAAGTTTAAAGCAGAAATTGGGGCACTTTTGAAATTTTCTTTTTTGACCAAAATCGACAGGTCCGGGGCTTAGGGTATTTCTCATATGCCACAAAACGGTTGAAGCTCCTGATAAAAAATGATGCTCCGAAATCAACTTCTGTCACCTTAGTGATACATTTTGGGATAGTACCTAAAGTTTAAAGCAGAAATTGGGGCACTTTTGATATTTTCATTTTTGACCAAAATCGACAGGTCCGGGGCTTAGGGAATTTCTCATATGCCACAAAACGGTTGAAGCTCCTGTTCAAAAATGATGCTCCGAAATCAACTTCTGTCACCTTAGTGATACATTTTGGGATAGTACCTAAAGTTTAAAGCAGAAATTGGGGCACTTTTGATATTTTCATTTTTGACCAAAATCGACAGGTCCGGGGCTTAGGGAATTTCTCATAAACCACATAACGGTTGAAGCTCATGTTCAAAAATGATGCTCCGAAATCAACTTATGTCACCTTAGTGATACATTTTGGGATAGTACCTAAAGTTTAAAGCAGAAATTGGGGCACTTTTGAAATTTTCATTTTTGACCAAAATCGACAGGTCCGGGGCTTAGGGAATTTCTCATATGCCACAAAACGGTTGAAGCTCCTGTTCAAAAATGATGCTCCGAAATCAACTTCTGTCACCTTAGTGATACATTTTGGGATAGTACCTAAAGTTTAAAGCAGAAACTGGGGCACTTTTGAAATTTTCATTTTTGACCAAAATCGACAGGTCCGGGGCTTAGGGAATTTCTCATATGCCACAAAACGGTTGAAGCTCCTGTTCAAAAATGATGCTCCAAAATCAAATTCTGTCACCTTAGTGATACATTTTGGGATAGTACCGAAAGTTTAAAGCAGAAATTGGGGCACTTTTGAAATTTTCATTTTTGACCAAAATCGACAGGTCCGGGGCTTAGGGGATTTCTCATATGCCACAAAACGGTTGAAGCTCCTGTTCAAAAATGATGCTCCAAAATCAACTTCTGTCACCTTAGTGATACATTTTGGGATAGTACCTAAAGTTTAAAGCAGAAATTGGGGCACTTTTGAAATTTTCTTAATTGACCAAAATCGACAGGTCCGGGGCTTAGGGAATTTCTCATATGCCACAAAACGGTTGAAGCTCCTGATAAAAAATGATGCTCCGAAATCAACTTCTGTCACCTTAGTGATACATTTTGGGATAGTACCTAAAGTTTAAAGCAGAAATTGGGGCACTTTTGAAATTTTCATTTTTGACCAAAATCGACAGGTCCCGGGCTTAGGGAATTTCTCATATGCCACAAAATGGTTGAAGCTCCTGTTCAAAAATGATGCTCCAAAATCAACTTCTGTCACCTTAGTGATACAATTTGGTATAGTACCTAAAGTTTAAAGCAGAAATTGGGGCACTTTTGAAATTTTCATTTTTGACCAAAATCGACAGGTCCGGGGCTTAGGGAATTTCTCATATGCCACAAAACGGTTGAAGCTCCTGTTCAAAAATGATGCTCTGAAATCAACTTCTGTCACCTTAGTGATACATTTTGGGATAGTACCTAAAGTTTAAAGCAGAAATTGGGGCACTTTTGATATTTTCATTTTTGACCAAAATCGACAGGTCCGGGGCTTAGGGAATTTGTCATATGCCACAAAACGGTTGAAGCTCCTGTTCAAAAATGATGCTCCGAAATCAACTTCTGTCACCTTAGTGATACATTTTGGGATAGTACCTAAAGTTTAAAGCAGAAATTGGGGCACTTTTGAAATTTTCATTTTTGACCAAAATCGACAGGTCCAGGGCTTAGGGAATTTCTCATATGCCACAAAACGGTTGAAGCTCCTGTTCAAAAATGATGCTCCGAAATCAACTTCTGTCACCTTAGTGATACATTTTGGGATAGTACCTAAAGTTTAACGCAGAAATTGGGGCACTTTTGAAATTTTCATTTTTGACCAAAATCGACAGGTCCCGGGCTTAGGGAATTTCTCATATGCCACAAAATGGTTGAAGCTCCTGTTCAAAAATGATGCTCCAAAATCAACTTCTGTCACCTTAGTGATACAATTTGGGATAGTACCTAAAGTTTAAAGCAGAAATTGGGGCACTTTTGAAATTTTCATTTTTGACCAAAATCGACAGGTCCGAGGTATAGGGAATTTCTCATATGCCACAAAACGGTTGAAGCTCCTGTTCAAAAATGATGCTCTGAAATCAACTTCTGTCACCTTAGTGATACATTTTGGGATAGTACCTAAAGTTTAAAGCAGATATTGGGGCACTTTTGAAATTTTCATTTTTGACCAAAATCGACAGGTCCCGGGCTTAGGGAATTTCTCATATGCCACAAAATGGTTGAAGCTCCTGTTCAAAAATGATGCTCCAAAATCAACTTCTGTCACCTTAGTGATACAATTTGGGATAGTACCTAAAGTTTAAAGCAGAAATTGGGGCACTTTTGAAATTTTCATTTTTGACCAAAATCGACAGGTCCGGGGCTTAGGGAATTTCTCATATGCCACAAAACGGTTGAAGCTCCTGTTCAAAAATGATGCTCTGAAATCAACTTCTGTCACCTTAGTGATACATTTTGGGATAGTACCTAAAGTTTAAAGCAGAAATTGGGGCACTTTTGAAATTTTCATTTTTGACCAAAATCGACAGGTCCGGGGCTTAGGGAATTTCTCATATGCCACAAAACGGTTGAAGCTCCTGTTCAAAAATGATGCTCCGAAATCAACTTCTGTCACCTTAGTGATACATTTTGGGATAGTACCTAAAGTTTAAAGCAGAAATTGGGGCACTTTTGAAATTTTCATTTTTGACCAAAATCGACAGGTCCGGGGCTTAGGGAATTTCTCATATGCCACAAAACGGTTGAAGCTCCTGTTCAAAAATGATGCTCCGAAATCAACTTCTGTCACCTTAGTGATACATTTTGGGATAGTACCTAAAGTTTAAAGCAGAAATTGGGGCACTTTTGATATTTTCATTTTTGACCAAAATCGACAGGTCCGGGGCTTAGGGAATTTGTCATATGCCACAAAACGGTTGAAGCTCCTGTTCAAAAATGATGCTCCGAAATCAACTTCTGTCACCTTAGTGATACATTTTGGGATAGTACCTAAAGTTTAAAGCAGAAATTGGGGCACTTTTGAAATTTTCATTTTTGACCAAAATCGACAGGTCCGGGGCTTAGGGAATTTCTCATATGCCACAAAACGGTTGAAGCTCCTGTTAAAAAATGATGCTCCGAAATCAACTTCTGTCACCTTAGTGATACATTTTGGGATAGTACCTAAAGTTTAAAGCAGAAATTGGGGCACTTTTGATATTTTCATTTTTGACCAAAATCGACAGGTCCGGGGCTTAGGGAATTTCTCATATGCCACAAAACGGTTGAAGCTCCTGTTCAAAAATGATGCTCCGAAATCAACTTCTGTCACCTTAGTGATACATTTTGGGATAGTACCTAAAGTTTAAAGCAGAAATTGGGGCACTTTTGATATTTTCATTTTTGACCAAAATCGACAGGTCCGGGGCTTAGGGAATTTCTCATATGCCACAAAATGGTTGAAGCTCCTGTTCAAAAATGATGCTCCGAAATCAACTTCTGTCACCTTAGTGATACATTTTGGGATAGTACCTAAAGTTTCAAGCAGAAATTCGGGCACTTTTGATATTTTCATTTTTGACCAATATCGACAGGTCCGGGGCTTAGGGAATTTCTCATATGCCACAAAACGGTTGAAGCTCCTGTTCAAAAATGATGCTCCGAAATCAACTTCTGTCACCTTAGTGATACAATTTGGGATAGTACCTAAAGTTTAAAGCAGAAATTGGGGCACTTTTGAAATTTTCATTTTTGACCAAAATCGACAGGTCCGGGGCTTAGGGAATTTCTCATATGCCACAAAACGGTTGAAGCTCCTGTTCAAAAATGATGCTCTGAAATCAACTTCTGTCACCTTAGTGATACATTTTGGGATAGTACCTAAAGTTTAAAGCAGAAATTGGGGCACTTTTGAAATTTTCATTTTTGACCAAAATCGACAGGTCCGGGGCTTAGGGAATTTCTCATATGCCACAAAACGGTTGAAGCTCCTGTTCAAAAATGATGCTCCGAAATCAACTTCTGTCACCTTAGTGATACATTTTGGGATAGTACCTAAAGTTTAAAGCAGAAATTGGGGCACTTTTGAAATTTTCATTTTTGACCAAAATCGACAGGTCCGGGGCTTAGGGAATTTCTCATATGCCACAAAACGGTTGAAGCTCCTGTTCAAAAATGATGCTCCGAAATCAACTTCTGTCACCTTAGTGATACATTTTGGGATAGTAACTAAAGTTTAAAGCAGAAATTGGGGCACTTTTGATATTTTCATTTTTGACCAAAATCAACAGGACCGGGGCTTAGGGAATTTGTCATATGCCACAAAACGGTTGAAGCTCCTGTTCAAAAATGATGCTCCGAAATCAACTTCTGTCACCTTAGTGATACATTTTGGGATAGTACCTAAAGTTTAAAGCAGAAATTGGGGCACTTTTGAAATTTTCATTTTTGACCAAAATCGACAGGTCCGGGGCTTAGGGAATTTGTCATATGCCACAAAACGGTTGAAGCTCCTGTTCAAAAATGATGCTCCGAAATCAACTTCTGTCACCTTAGTGATACATTTTGGGATAGTACCTAAAGTTTAAAGCAGAAATTGGGGCACTTTTGAAATTTTCATTTTTGACCAAAATCGACAGGTCCGGGGCTTAGGGAATTTGTCATATGCCACAAAACGGTTGAAGCTCCTGTTCAAAAATGATGCTCCGAAATCAACTTCTGTCACCTTAGTGATACATTTTGGGATAGTAACTAAAGTTTAAAGCAGAAATTGGGGCACTTTTGATATTTTCATTTTTGACCAAAATCGACAGGTTCGGGGCATAGGGAATTTCTCATATGCCACAAAACGGTTGAAGCTCCTGTTCAAAAATGATGCTCCGAAATCAACTTCTGTCACCTTAGTGATACATTTTGGGATAGTACCTAAAGTTTAAAGCAGAAATTGGGGCACTTTTGATATTTTCATTTTTGACCAAAATCGACAGGTTCGGGGCATAGGGAATTTCTCATATGCCACAAAACGGTTGAAGCTCCTGTTCAAAAATGATGCTCCGAAATCAACTTCTGTCACCTTAGTGATACATTTTGGGATAGTACCTAAAGTTTAAAGCAGAAATTGGGGCACTTTTGATATTTTCATTTTTGACCAATATCGACAGGTCCGGGGCTTAGGGAATTTCTCATATGCCACAAAACGGTTGAAGCTCCTGTTCAAAAATGATGCTCCGAAATCAACTTCTGTCACCTTAGTGATACATTTTGGGATAGTACCTAAAGTTTAAAGCAGAAATTGGGGCACTTTTGAAATTTTCATTTTTGACCAAAATCGACAGGTCCGGGGCTTAGGGAATTTCTCATATGCCACAAAACGGTTGAAGCTCCTGTTCAAAAATGATGCTCCGAAATCAACTTCTGTCACCTTAGTGATACATTTTGGGATAGTACCTAAAGTTTAAAGCAGAAATTGGGGCACTTTTGAAATTTTCTTTTTTGACCAAAATCGACAGGTCCGGGGCTTAGGGTATTTCTCATATGCCACAAAACGGTTGAAGCTCCTGATAAAAAATGATGCTCCGAAATCAACTTCTGTCACCTTAGTGATACATTTTGGGATAGTACCTAAAGTTTAAAGCAGAAATTGGGGCACTTTTGATATTTTCATTTTTGACCAAAATCGACAGGTCCGGGGCTTAGGGAATTTCTCATATGCCACAAAACGGTTGAAGCTCCTGTTCAAAAATGATGCTCCGAAATCAACTTCTGTCACCTTAGTGATACATTTTGGGATAGTACCTAAAGTTTAAAGCAGAAATTGGGGCACTTTTGATATTTTCATTTTTGACCAAAATCGACAGGTCCGGGGCTTAGGGAATTTCTCATAAACCACATAACGGTTGAAGCTCATGTTCAAAAATGATGCTCCGAAATCAACTTCTGTCACCTTAGTGATACATTTTGGGATAGTACCTAAAGTTTAAAGCAGAAATTGGGGCACTTTTGAAATTTTCATTTTTGACCAAAATCGACAGGTCCGGGGCTTAGGGAATTTCTCATATGCCACAAAACGGTTGAAGCTCCTGTTCAAAAATGATGCTCCGAAATCAACTTCTGTCACCTTAGTGATACATTTTGGGATAGTACCTAAAGTTTAAAGCAGAAACTGGGGCACTTTTGAAATTTTCATTTTTGACCAAAATCGACAGGTCCGGGGCTTAGGGGATTTCTCATATGCCACAAAACGGTTGAAGCTCCTGTTCAAAAATGATGCTCCAAAATCAACTTCTGTCACCTTAGTGATACATTTTGGGATAGTACCGAAAGTTTAAAGCAGAAATTGGGGCACTTTTGAAATTTTCATTTTTGACCAAAATCGACAGGTCCGGGGCTTAGGGGATTTCTCATATGCCACAAAACGGTTGAAGCTCCTGTTCAAAAATGATGCTCCAAAATCAACTTCTGTCACCTTAGTGATACATTTTGGGATAGTACCTAAAGTTTAAAGCAGAAATTGGGGCACTTTTGAAATTTTCTTAATTGACCAAAATCGACAGGTCCGGGGCTTAGGGAATTTCTCATATGCCACAAAACGGTTGAAGCTCCTGATAAAAAATGATGCTCCGAAATCAACTTCTGTCACCTTAGTGATACATTTTGGGATAGTACCTAAAGTTTAAAGCAGAAATTGGGGCACTTTTGAAATTTTCATTTTTGACCAAAATCGACAGGTCCCGGGCTTAGGGAATTTCTCATATGCCACAAAATGGTTGAAGCTCCTGTTCAAAAATGATGCTCCAAAATCAACTTCTGTCACCTTAGTGATACAATTTGGTATAGTACCTAAAGTTTAAAGCAGAAATTGGGGCACTTTTGAAATTTTCATTTTTGACCAAAATCGACAGGTCCGGGGCTTAGGGAATTTCTCATATGCCACAAAACGGTTGAAGCTCCTGTTCAAAAATGATGCTCTGAAATCAACTTCTGTCACCTTAGTGATACATTTTGGGATAGTACCTAAAGTTTAAAGCAGAAATTGGGGCACTTTTGATATTTTCATTTTTGACCAAAATCGACAGGTCCGGGGCTTAGGGAATTTGTCATATGCCACAAAACGGTTGAAGCTCCTGTTCAAAAATGATGCTCCGAAATCAACTTCTGTCACCTTAGTGATACATTTTGGGATAGTACCTAAAGTTTAAAGCAGAAATTGGGGCACTTTTGAAATTTTCATTTTTGACCAAAATCGACAGGTCCGGGGCTTAGGGAATTTCTCATATGCCACAAAACGGTTGAAGCTCCTGTTCAAAAATGATGCTCCGAAATCAACTTCTGTCACCTTAGTGATACATTTTGGGATAGTACCTAAAGTTTAACGCAGAAATTGGGGCACTTTTGAAATTTTCATTTTTGACCAAAATCGACAGGTCCCGGGCTTAGGGAATTTCTCATATGCCACAAAATGGTTGAAGCTCCTGTTCAAAAATGATGCTCCAAAATCAACTTCTGTCACCTTAGTGATACAATTTGGGATAGTACCTAAAGTTTAAAGCAGAAATTGGGGCACTTTTGAAATTTTCATTTTTGACCAAAATCGACAGGTCCGGGGCATAGGGAATTTCTCATATGCCACAAAACGGTTGAAGCTCCTGTTCAAAAATGATGCTCTGAAATCAACTTCTGTCACCTTAGTGATACATTTTGGGATAGTACCTAAAGTTTAAAGCAGATATTGGGGCACTTTTGAAATTTTCATTTTTGACCAAAATCGACAGGTCCCGGGCTTAGGGAATTTCTCATATGCCACAAAATGGTTGAAGCTCCTGTTCAAAAATGATGCTCCAAAATCAACTTCTGTCACCTTAGTGATACAATTTGGGATAGTACCTAAAGTTTAAAGCAGAAATTGGGGCACTTTTGAAATTTTCATTTTTGACCAAAATCGACAGGTCCGGGGCTTAGGGAATTTCTCATATGCCACAAAACGGTTGAAGCTCCTGTTCAAAAATGATGCTCTGAAATCAACTTCTGTCACCTTAGTGATACATTTTGGGATAGTACCTAAAGTTTAAAGCAGAAATTGGGGCACTTTTGAAATTTTCATTTTTGACCAAAATCGACAGGTCCGGGGCTTAGGGAATTTCTCATATGCCACAAAACGGTTGAAGCTCCTGTTCAAAAATGATGCTCCGAAATCAACTTCTGTCACCTTAGTGATACATTTTGGGATAGTACCTAAAGTTTAAAGCAGAAATTGGGGCACTTTTGAAATTTTCATTTTTGACCAAAATCGACAGGTCCGGGGCTTAGGGAATTTCTCATATGCCACAAAACGGTTGAAGCTCCTGTTCAAAAATGATGCTCCGAAATCAACTTCTGTCACCTTAGTGATACATTTTGGGATAGTACCTAAAGTTTAAAGCAGAAATTGGGGCACTTTTGATATTTTCATTTTTGACCAAAATCGACAGGTCCGGGGCTTAGGGAATTTGTCATATGCCACAAAACGGTTGAAGCTCCTGTTCAAAAATGATGCTCCGAAATCAACTTCTGTCACCTTAGTGATACATTTTGGGATAGTACCTAAAGTTTAAAGCAGAAATTGGGGCACTTTTGAAATTTTCATTTTTGACCAAAATCGACAGGTCCGGGGCTTAGGGAATTTCTCATATGCCACAAAACGGTTGAAGCTCCTGTTCAAAAATGATGCTCCGAAATCAACTTCTGTCACCTTAGTGATACATTTTGGGATAGTACCTAAAGTTTAAAGCAGAAATTGGGGCACTTTTGATATTTTCATTTTTGACCAAAATCGACAGGTCCGGGGCTTAGGGAATTTCTCATATGCCACAAAATGGTTGAAGCTCCTGTTCAAAAATGATGCTCCGAAATCAACTTCTGTCACCTTAGTGATACATTTTGGGATAGTACCTAAAGTTTCAAGCAGAAATTCGGGCACTTTTGATATTTTCATTTTTGACCAATATCGACAGGTACGGGGCTTAGGGAATTTCTCATATGCCACAAAACGGTTGAAGCTCCTGTTCAAAAATGATGCTCCGAAATCAACTTCTGTCACCTTAGTGATACAATTTGGGATAGTACCTAAAGTTTAAAGCAGAAATTGGGGCACTTTTGAAATTTTCATTTTTGACCAAAATCGACAGGTCCGGGGCTTAGGGAATTTCTCATATGCCACAAAACGGTTGAAGCTCCTGTTCAAAAATGATGCTCCGAAATCAACTTCTGTCACCTTAGTGATACATTTTGGGATAGTACCTAAAGTTTAAAGCAGAAATTGGGGCACTTTTGAAATTTTCATTTTTGACCAAAATCGACAGGTCCGGGGCTTAGGGAATTTCTCATATGCCACAAAACGGTTGAAGCTCCTGTTCAAAAATGATGCTCCGAAATCAACTTCTGTCACCTTAGTGATACATTTTGGGATAGTAACTAAAGTTTAAAGCAGAAATTGGGGCACTTTTGATATTTTCATTTTTGACCAAAATCAACAGGACCGGGGCTTAGGGAATTTGTCATATGCCACAAAACGGTTGAAGCTCCTGTTCAAAAATGATGCTCCGAAATCAACTTCTGTCACCTTAGTGATACATTTTGGGATAGTACCTAAAGTTTAAAGCAGAAATTGGGGCACTTTTGAAATTTTCATTTTTGACCAAAATCGACAGGTCCGGGGCTTAGGGAATTTGTCATATGCCACAAAACGGTTGAAGCTCCTGTTCAAAAATGATGCTCCGAAATCAACTTCTGTCACCTTAGTGATACATTTTGGGATAGTACCTAAAGTTTAAAGCAGAAATTGGGGCACTTTTGAAATTTTCATTTTTGACCAAAATCGACAGGTCCGGGGCTTAGGGAATTTCTCATATGCCACAAAACGGTTGAAGCTCCTGTTCAAAAATGATGCTCCGAAATCAACTTCTGTCACCTTAGTGATACATTTTGGGATAGTAACTAAAGTTTAAAGCAGAAATTGGGGCACTTTTGATATTTTCATTTTTGACCAAAATCAACAGGACCGGGGCTTAGGGAATTTGTCATATGCCACAAAACGGTTGAAGCTCCTGTTCAAAAATGATGCTCCGAAATCAACTTCTGTCACCTTAGTGATACATTTTGGGATAGTACCTAAAGTTTAAAGCAGAAATTGGGGCACTTTTGATATTTTCATTTTTGACCAAAATCGACAGGTCCGGGGCTTAGGGAATTTCTCATATGCCACAAAACGGTTGAAGCTCCTGTTCAAAAATGATGCTCCGAAATCAACTTCTGTCACCTTAGTGATACATTTTGGGATAGTACCTAAAGTTTAAAGCAGAAATTGGGGCACTTTTGATATTTTCATTTTTGACCAATATCGACAGGTCCGGGGCTTAGGGAATTTCTCATATGCCACAAAACGGTTGAAGCTCCTGTTCAAAAATGATGCTCCGAAATCAACTTCTGTCACCTTAGTGATACATTTTGGGATAGTACCTAAAGTTTAAAGCAGAAATTGGGGCACTTTTGAAATTTTCATTTTAGACCAAAATCGACAGGTCCGGGGCTTAGGGAATTTCTCATATGCCACAAAACGGTTGAAGCTCCTGTTCAAAAATGATGCTCCGAAATCAACTTCTGTCACCTTAGTGATACATTTTGGGATAGTACCTAAAGTTTAAAGCAGAAATTGGGGCACTTTTGATATTTTCATTTTTGACCAAAATCGACAGGTCCGGGGCTTAGGGGATTTCTCATATGCCACAAAACGGTTGAAGCTCCTGTTCAAAAATGATGCTCCGAAATCAACTTCTGTCACCTTAGTGATACATTTTGGGATAGTACCTAAAGTTTAAAGCAGAAATTGGGGCACTTTTGATATTTTCATTTTTGACCAAAATCGACAGGTCCGGGGCTTAGGGGATTTCTCATATGCCACAAAACGGTTGAAGCTCCTGTTCAAAAATGATGCTCCGAAATCAACTTCTGTCACCTTAGTGATACATTTTGGGATAGTACCTAAAGTTTAAAGCAGAAATTGGGGCACTTTTGAAATTTTCATTTTTGACCAAAATCGACAGGTCCGGGGCTTAGGGAATTTCTCATATGCCACAAAACGGTTGAAGCTCCTGTTCAAAAATGATGCTCCGAAATCAACTTCTGTCACCTTAGTGATACATTTTGGGATAGTACCTAAAGTTTAAAGCAGAAACTGGGGCACTTTTGAAATTCTCATTTTTGAACAAAATCGACAGGTCCGGGGCTTAGGGAATTTCTCATATGCCACAAAACGGTTGAAGCTCCTGTTCAAAAATGATGCTCCAAAATCAAATTCTGTCACCTTAGTGATACATTTTGGGATAGTACCGAAAGTTTAAAGCAGAAATTGGGGCACTTTTGAAATTTTCATTTTTGACCAAAATCGACAGGTCCGGGGCTTAGGGGATTTCTCATATGCCACAAAACGGTTGAAGCTCCTGTTCAAAAATGATGCTCCAAAATCAACTTCTGTCACCTTAGTGATACATTTTGGGATAGTACCTAAAGTTTAAAGCAGAAATTGGGGCACTTTTGATATTTTCATTTTTGACCAATATCGACAGGTCCTGGGCTTAGGGAATTTCTCATATGCCACAAAACGGTTGAAGCTCCTGTTAAAAAATGATGCTCCGAAATCAACTTCTGTCACCTTAGTGATACATTTTGGGATAGTACCTAAAGTTTAAAGCAGAAATTGGGGCACTTTTGATATTTTCATTTTTGACCAAAATCGACAGGTCCGGGGCTTAGGGGATTTCTCATATGCCACAAAACGGTTGAAGCTCCTGTTCAAAAATGATGCTCCGAAATCAACTTCTGTCACCTTAGTGATACATTTTGGGATAGTACCTAAAGTTTAAAGCAGAAATTGGGGCACTTTTGAAATTTTCATTTTTGACCAAAATCGACAGGTCCGGGGCTTAGGGAATTTCTCATATGCCACAAAACGGTTGAAGCTCCTGTTCAAAAATGATGCTCCGAAATCAACTTCTGTCACCTTAGTGATACATTTTGGGATAGTACCTAAAGTTTAAAGCAGAAACTGGGGCACTTTTGAAATTCTCATTTTTGACCAAAATCGACAGGTCCGGGGCTTAGGGAATTTCTCATATGCCACAAAACGGTTGAAGCTCCTGTTCAAAAATGATGCTCCAAAATCAAATTCTGTCACCTTAGTGATACATTTTGGGATAGTACCTAAAGTTTAAAGCAGAAATTGGGGCACTTTTGAAATTTTCATTTTTGACCAAAATCGACAGGTCCGGGGCTTAGGGAATTTCTCATATGCCACAAAACGGTTGAAGCTCCTGTTCAAAAATGATGCTCTGAAATCAACTTCTGTCACCTTAGTGATACATTTTGGGATAGTACCTAAAGTTTAAAGCAGAAATTGGGGCACTTTTGAAATTTTCATTTTTGACCAAAATCGACAGGTCCGGGGCTTAGGGAATTTCTCATATGCCACAAAACGGTTGAAGCTCCTGTTCAAAAATGATGCTCCGAAATCAACTTCTGTCACCTTAGTGATACATTTTGGGATAGTACCTAAAGTTTAAAGCAGAAATTGGGGCACTTTTGAAATTTTCATTTTTGACCAAAATCGACAGGTCCGGGGCTTAGGGAATTTCTCATATGCCACAAAACGGTTGAAGCTCCTGTTCAAAAATGATGCTCCGAAATCAACTTCTGTCACCTTAGTGATACATTTTGGGATAGTAACTAAAGTTTAAAGCAGAAATTGGGGCACTTTTGATATTTTCATTTTTGACCAAAATCAACAGGACCGGGGCTTAGGGAATTTGTCATATGCCACAAAACGGTTGAAGCTCCTGTTCAAAAATGATGCTCCGAAATCAACTTCTGTCACCTTAGTGATACATTTTGGGATAGTACCTAAAGTTTAAAGCAGAAATTGGGGCACTTTTGAAATTTTCATTTTTGACCAAAATCGACAGGTCCGGGGCTTAGGGAATTTCTCATATGCCACAAAACGGTTGAAGCTCCTGTTCAAAAATGATGCTCCGAAATCAACTTCTGTCACCTTAGTGATACATTTTGGGATAGTACCTAAAGTTTAAAGCAGAAATTGGGGCACTTTTGAAATTTTCATTTTTGACCAAAATCGACAGGTCCGGGGCTTAGGGAATTTGTCATATGCCACAAAACGGTTGAAGCTCCTGTTCAAAAATGATGCTCCGAAATCAACTTCTGTCACCTTAGTGATACATTTTGGGATAGTAACTAAAGTTTAAAGCAGAAATTGGGGCACTTTTGATATTTTCATTTTTGACCAAAATCAACAGGACCGGGGCTTAGGGAATTTGTCATATGCCACAAAACGGTTGAAGCTCCTGTTCAAAAATGATGCTCCGAAATCAACTTCTGTCACCTTAGTGATACATTTTGGGATAGTACCTAAAGTTTAAAGCAGAAATTGGGGCACTTTTGATATTTTCATTTTTGACCAAAATCGACAGGTCCGGGGCTTAGGGAATTTCTCATATGCCACAAAACGGTTGAAGCTCCTGTTCAAAAATGATGCTCCGAAATCAACTTCTGTCACCTTAGTGATACATTTTGGGATAGGACCTAAAGTTTAAAGCAGAAATTGGGGCACTTTTGATATTTTCATTTTTGACCAATACTGTATCGACAGGTCCGGGGCTTAGGGAATTTCTCATATGCCACAAAACGGTTGAAGCTCCTGTTCAAAAATGATGCTCCGAAATCAACTTCTGTCACCTTAGTGATACATTTTGGGATAGTACCTAAAGTTTAAAGCAGAAATTGGGGCACTTTTGAAATTTTCATTTTAGACCAAAATCGACAGGTCCGGGGCTTAGGGAATTTCTCATATGCCACAAAACGGTTGAAGCTCCTGTTCAAAAATGATGCTCCGAAATCAACTTCTGTCACCTTAGTGATACATTTTGGGATAGTACCTAAAGTTTAAAGCAGAAATTGGGGCACTTTTGATATTTTCATTTTTGACCAAAATCGACAGGTCCGGGGCTTAGGGGATTTCTCATATGCCACAAAACGGTTGAAGCTCCTGTTCAAAAATGATGCTCCGAAATCAACTTCTGTCACCTTAGTGATACATTTTGGGATAGTACCTAAAGTTTAAAGCAGAAATTGGGGCACTTTTGAAATTTTCATTTTAGACCAAAATCGACAGGTCCGGGGCTTAGGGAATTTCTCATATGCCACAAAACGGTTGAAGCTCCTGTTCAAAAATGATGCTCCGAAATCAACTTCTGTCACCTTAGTGATACATTTTGGGATAGTACCTAAAGTTTAAAGCAGAAATTGGGGCACTTTTGATATTTTCATTTTTGACCAAAATCGACAGGTCCGGGGCTTAGGGGATTTCTCATATGCCACAAAACGGTTGAAGCTCCTGTTCAAAAATGATGCTCCGAAATCAACTTCTGTCACCTTAGTGATACATTTTGGGATAGTACCTAAAGTTTAAAGCAGAAATTGGGGCACTTTTGATATTTTCATTTTTGACCAAAATCGACAGGTCCGGGGCTTAGGGGATTTCTCATATGCCACAAAACGGTTGAAGCTCCTGTTCAAAAATGATGCTCCGAAATCAACTTCTGTCACCTTAGTGATACATTTTGGGATAGTACCTAAAGTTTAAAGCAGAAATTGGGGCACTTTTGAAATTTTCATTTTTGACCAAAATCGACAGGTCCGGGGCTTAGGGAATTTCTCATATGCCACAAAACGGTTGAAGCTCCTGTTCAAAAATGATGCTCCGAAATCAACTTCTGTCACCTTAGTGATA